>NW_025407984.1:0-204940 GCF_008403515.1 Naegleria fowleri | reverse complement strand
GAGTTTTCTTTTTGGGTTGACCCTGAAGAAGCTGCCAACATTTGATATTTGTATGCTTCCACTTCCATTGAAGAATTGAAAGTGATAAAACTATCCATTGATCTGCTATATATCAACGGGCCAGGTATTAAACTAGTCGAGAGAAATCTTTGAAAAGTAAAATGATCTTGTTCGAAGAACGAGAGCTGGCCATCAAATGACTGAATGCAAATGTAGTCTTTGCCATAAGCCCCGCCAAAAGGTCCGTAGCAAAAATTGTATGATAATCGTTGCAAGGTATGCTCATAATAAAGTTGAAGTGCATACCCTTCCATTGCATTACTGTCTTGTTGTTCCGATGAATAATCCGATGTTTGTTTAACAATTGTATACACTGCAAACTTTTTTGGCATCAATACCCCCAAAGCATTGTCTCTCGAGTTACTGGGAGCAAATTTCAGTTCAGGGCGTGACCAAATCCACAGTCTACTTACGGAATAAATTTCCCAATCTCTAACTGCAAGATGGGAGCCTCCAACTGTTTTTCTAACAATAAATCTGTTGGATAATAATTATTCTTCTGAGGTTTGTATATTCTCAACATTCCCGACAAACTTCCAACCACAATCTTGTCCAAACAACAAGACCCCGAATCACCTCTCTCATTATCCACATTTCCAATACATAATGATCCCTTTTCAAACTCTTCAGAGTCACCACATTTTGTGCTCCACGATTCCCGAAGTCTGAACAAGGACATGGCAACGTTCTGTTCCTTGCGATACTTGTTGTAATATTTTTTTTAAAATGTATACTTGTTGTAAGTCTTGGGCGGGATAAAGTAGTCTCATCTCAATTTATACCATTGAGGATATCATCTAAATAGATATGGATTTTGGGATGGGATTGGGACTGATAGAACGTTCAATACTAGTCTCTGGAGCAATCCAATCCAATACAGTGACTTTATTAAACTTTCGTAAGTATTCTTCATGAAGGTTTGAATATCTCTCAAGATTAGGTCTGCCAATCAATCGGATGACGTTGACAATCACCCTGAAAACCCAGAGAAAGGAAGTAATTCAGACCATGTCACCGTATTTCAATCTGCGATCCTGGTTCATTAAAATTACCTCATTGAAGAACATGACAATATATAAAATATATTCAATAAATTTACTTATACAAAAAGTTCAACAACAACTCACAATGGAGGAATTTCAAATGGTCCTTTTGAAAATATTAATGAGTCTCAGTCTCAGTCGTTTGTTGTGCACCACCAGTACCACCAGTACCTTGAGAAGCATTATTCTGAGCTGCTTGTTTTTCCATATTGGCAGCCTCTTGAGCCAACTCTTCGAATTGATGTGGTTCAAAGAATCTCACATAGGTCGTACGAATGAGTGGATATGGAAGTAAATCTTCAAAGAAGGAAATATCCAAATGTTTGGAAGTCTTCAAAGTTCGATCCAAGAAGATACAACAATTGTCGTATTGCTTTTCATAGCCTTTGGTACCATTCATGTGCAAGAGAATCATGGCAGCAAATTCTGCAAATCTCTTATAGTCCTTTTCAAGATCCACAATCTTGTTGGATTTAATGGAATGAACTGCTTGCATCAATCGATGGAAAGCAGTAATGGAGAGATGAGTATTGTTGTACCAACCTTCAAGATTCACATCATAGACACTATCCTTTTCTCTCCAACACTTCTCAAGAAGTACAAGAGCTGCAAAAGCAATGGGCAACACCTCCCACACTTGAGATCGATCCACAAGAGGCGATAACTTGAGTCTCAGAGAGTGATCGACCTCTGCAAAACCACAATCAGTGGCGAGTGCATCAATCGGTAAGAATTTGGCATCTCCATAAAAGTTTCTTGGATATTGTTCAAAGGCACTGTCGACCACATCGTAAATGGCAGGAGCATTTCTTCTCACACTCGATTGCAATGCTTGTTGAAGGCCTCTTCTAAATTCCAAGATACCTCCCAATTGAATTAAAAGACCTAACAAGGGTTCCAGTGTTTGAAGAGATTGACGAACCTTCTTATCGAGAAGAAACTTTTCATCGTACAATTTGTTTTCAATCTCACGGAGAGCATTGTTGCTTTGTGAGAGTACTTCTCGAACCCTCTCACTGATCGTGTAGACATTATCCAACAGTGATTGATTAAATGCTCGGAATCCGTATGGACCAGTCAATGTAATGAGAGCCTTCAATTCATTGTAATCCAAATATTGTTCCACATTGTAGGTCTGAATGGGTGTTTCCTTGGTGGAAACAAAGGTTTGTCGATTGGGATGATAGAGTGTCTTGTATTTCTGAGGATCTGAAACAATTTCAGTGTACCATTGAGCATACATGGAAATTAAATTGGTAGGTTCTGTGGTTTGAACGACACCGAAGGGAGACTCGACATAATTCAAGTGAACAAAATGTTCCAAAATGGCATTCAATACAATTTCTTCTGTGTTGAGACTGCAGCATTGTTCAATAATCTTCAAAGAGGACATGAATGAATGCAATTCACTGAGTAATTCAGTGGGAGTGATGAATTTCGCTTGGAGAGAGTCGTTCTTCATTTCCTTCGCTGTTAAATCGATGGTGGTTGCAATTCTCTTGATATATTCGGAAATGTATTCTTCGAGAACAGTTCTCAAATATTCGACTGGATAGAAAGCAGTATCGTAGACAACAATTTCATCATATCTTGATAAAGAATATAAGAGTTGAGTGACATTACGTTCCAAATCACGCATGTCGTTGATGGAATTGTTATCAAAGTTACTCTCAACACCAGGAACTGGAGGCTCTTCAATGTATTGCTTGTTCTTACCATATCTACGAAGAATGATTTGAGCGGCAACATCACCACCAATTTGATGAGTTAACATTCTGTATCCGTGTGAACTATTTAACAAATCAAGACCTTTCTTGATTCTGTCGACCAATTGTCCGAGCATGCTTTCAGCCATTTGTACCGACTGTTGTCCAATCTTATTTCTGAGAGAAGGATTGAGTTGTGGGTGAATATTATCAGCATAAGTATTTAAAATTCTGATAAATGCAGTCGAGTACAATGGTTGTGACTTGGAACCAATGAGACCATCTGAGAAGATCTTATCGACATCTTCCTTATAAAAGTACAATTGTTTCAATGATCCCTTTTCAACAAGTTCATCGTATAAACCATCCACATGTTTAGAAAATACGACAATCTTTGTCATGGTTGCGAACAACATGGTTAATTCGGGGAGAGATTGTTTGAATTGAAAACTGGACAAGAATGCTTCAACTCTCTTCCAATTCAAACGCAAAGCTTCAAAATCCTCAGTGTTTTGAATGTCATTCAAAATGGAATCTATAATGTGACTCACTTTGGCAAGATCCAAAACACCTCTGCATTGCTCAATAAGGCCTCTCAACTTGGTATAATATAATCCTCGAATAATTTTGAGCGAATACTTTCTAATCACTTCTCTGTGTTGCACACAAACGTACAACATTTCATCCATAAGATAAATCATTTCACTAATAAGTGTTTCTTTCACTTCTTTGACCTTCTTTTGGTTTGGTAATTTGGAAATGTAATTATTGTGATGGAAATACCACATGATTTCACTTCGAGCCATTGAAATGGCAGCCAAAACCAAATTGAATTTTGGACCTAACAAACCAGGTTGATCTTTCATCATGTTTAACAAACTCTTCAATTGCAATCTGAGATAGTTACGTAATTCCTTGTGATAATCTTGACACTTTTCAATTGCCATTTCTTGAAGTGCCTTCAATGTCTTGGCTTCCTTTTTCAAATCTCCAAACTTTTTAATCATGACATATTCTTTGAAGGCATCATGGAAGTTATAAACTTCATCTCCATAGAGTGGAATGACCAAATGGTTTGCCAACACTCTTTGCAAGAGAATTTCATAGCAACGAATAGGAACTTCCTTATTCTTTTTAGCACTTGTGACAAGTGGAGTCATTTTGATTGGTTTGTCTGGAGTCTTTGTGAGAGCATGTGGACAACAGGAATAAATAATTGCAATCCATTCAATGATATCTTGATAACAGCTCAAATGTTGATAAGTTTCATCAACAGCTGGGAAAGGAATTCGATCTGGTTCTGACAACATTTCGAGAGGTCTCTTAATATTTAAAGAGCTAAATGTACCTCTATCGAATGCAGGAATTAAACCCATGAGAGCTCTTCCAACTTGATCTTGAATTCCATTCCATTCTTCTTGCAACTTTGGAATTGGATCTTCGAAATCTTTAAAGAATTTCCAAACACGGTTAATATTTGGTTCTGGCGTTCCGTTCAATTTCAAATAACTCAAATTCAACAAACAAACAATCAACTCCTTGTCCTTGATTCTATTCATCATTAACACTAATTTCACATATCCGACCAACACTTGCAAATAGTCATAACACGTCAGAAAATTCACATCTTGAACAAAATCAATATTGGCATTTGTGGAAATTTCGTTAATGGTTTGTTGTGCGTGGTCAGCCCATTGATTCAATTCACGGAATGTTAAATAAATTGGATGAACCTGATTGAAGAGTTGTGTCATGTTATTGAGAACCCAATCGAATCCTTGAACCTTTTCCAACTCATCAATGGCAATATGTGGAGCATCTTTGGCAAGTTTAGCAAACAGTCTTTTCATGTCCACATTGAGTGTGGGCTTCATAACGTCTGGCCTCAGATTTGGATCGCTGAGATCATTCTTGATCGTATAGAGACGTTGGAGAAGAGCATCTGAGTGTTGTCTCAGAACATAGAGCTGTGATGGAGTGAATGTGAATGAGAAATATGAATTAGTAGTGTTAGTATTTAAAGAAGCAGAAGGATAGCAGAAAAACAAAAGATTCGGGTGGTGAGAGACAGGTGAATTAAATGTTCCAAGTGGGTCCATAATTCATCGATGAGAAGAAGATTTTGTTGTCGTGATGGTGTTGTTTTCCAAAGAGTCATCATCACAGAAAAACAAATGGAAATTGTTTGAAATGTCATTCGTAATAAATGGAATGGCGTGATGAGGGTTGAAATCATATGGTACAATATATTGATTGTCATTGATTGTCGTGATTGATTCAAATTAATACATTTTGCGAAAGGATCATCATCATGGTCGTCATCAAACGTTTGTCTCTTCCTTTGACTTACCTTTTCGGCTATTTTTGACATGACTAGTACTCAGAGGGAGTAAATGTAGTGGGTGTTTGATGATTCGTGTGTCTGATGATGGTGGTATGAAGTGAAATCAAGCAGAGAGTCTTCTCTCACGAAAAAACCAATCACTTATTTTTTAAATGAAGAAAAGTGACAGCTGACTGAACTGATGGACGAAAATTGTTGGAACTTTTCAGAAAAACCCTAGATGGATCATGCACATCCCGGTCTAGTCAAAGCTTTACAATCAAACTCCTTTCTTTATTGTTGTGGTTATCGAAATAATTAACAGAGAAAATTGAACAAGCTCTTTCTATTTTCCAAACCAACAACCAGCGCGTGATCCATTTCGTGTTGAGGTGTTGTGGTGTTGTGGAAAACAAAATATTAAACACAAGAATCCAAACCACCAACCAAAAAATCACCCCAACACAACAACAACAACAGCAACAACGCAAGAGAAAAGACCTTTCCCAAAAATGAGCCTTCCTTCATCATCGGCTCATACCAAGAACCATTACCACCACCACCACCACCACCATTACCACAGAAACAACAACAACAATTTCGACATACAATATGTTGAACACTCCACCTCCTCATCACAGCAACAACAACAACCTCAGAGAAGAGGAAGTAGTAATAATTTTAATAGTTCTGCTGCTAGTAGTAGTGGTAGCACTACTGAAGGACGAAGAAATTGTCCAAATTCATTGAATCACAAACCAGCATCGGCAACAGCACGGAACAGCGATAGTAATAACGGAACAGTGAGCAATGATGAACATCAGACTGATCTTATCTCGAATCAGGAAGCTACTAGTGGATTTTATAAGAATAGACTAAATTCAGCAGAAACTACAAATGTAAATCATCAACAAAATGTAGAAGGAGCAAGAAGAAGATTCAATAATAACTCGACAATGTACAAAAAGACTACATCTAATTCTAGGAGCACAGAAAGTAAAATTTATAATGAGGACGAACAACAAGAAAATGCTAATAACACCATGAAACAACAAGACGATGAATTACACCAACAAACAATCGGGACAAGATATAGAGGCAAGAATAATGACAAACGGAACAATTATAAACGTTTTTCAAATTTCAGGTCACATGAAACTGGTGCCACTTCTAATCAATTACAACAAACTCATCACCAAAATGAAAATGTTCATCACTCTAGAAACTCTAATAACAGAAATAGAAAAGGCCAAAACACTGCTGACAATGAAAACGCTCAACAAAACGACTCTAGGCAAAATTTTAGAATTTACCAAAGTAAGAACGCTAAACAATCTGCAACACCACCTTCCTCACACTCGATTCAAAACCAAATCGCTGAACAAAGTGAAACTAAGAACATCCCAAAAGCAAAATCTAGTGGTTTCTCTATATCGTCTGCCGCCTTTTATCCTTCCTCGATGACTTCTTCGCCACCTTCTGCTAATAGCAGTATATATCATCCAGGCCAATACAATAATTTTCAAGGATATGCCTATCCATCTGTACAACAACTTGGAGGTTGTGTTTACTATTATCCTCAAAACAATACCTATTATCAATCCAATCCCTATAACTCGTCTGTGTTTTACCAATCTCAAGAACCTGAGAGTCCAAAAATGTTTAAGGTTCCTAACCGAGCAAACTCTAAACTATCGACATCAACAAGCACTACAAAGCAGAAGAAAGGTCGTAAAAAAGAACCAGTTGAACAAGAGTCATCAAGTGAAGAAGATGAGGATGAAACAGAATCAATTTCATCTGCAAATCAAATTCAAATGAATTTTGATGAGGATGACTATATTGTTGGTTTTGCATCATTCAATGGATCTCTGTATTTTTGTTGGCAACAAGCATCAAAGGAATCAGAGTCTCAATCCAAGATAAGAGAAATACTTACTCAAAGCTCAAAGTATAGCAACAAAAGCTCTGAAACACTCTTTTCCACATGCATAAAGAATAAGGCTATTTATGCTGCGTTAAAGAAGTTTGTTAAGAAGTTGATTAAGCAAAACCAGCCATACAATCCATACCTTATTAACTCTCATGCATCTATATTGATGAAATCATTTTTACTTTCTTCAAACACATGGTTGGAGTTTTCTGCCAATCTTCCTGCCATTTCTAACAAATTTGCCAAGCTCAAAGCTAGAGAGGTTAAATATTTGTTATCAGAATACTCAACTGAATGGAATTACTTCCAGGATATCGACTTGTCCAAAGAGGACGTGCTCGACAGATTTATCAAAGGAGATGAAGAGTCTACTGTTTCGTCCTTTGTTGAACGTATGAAAAAGAACGAGTTTTCAAAATTCAAAAGAAGATCTCACCTTCTTGTTTGCTCTTGGGTATGCAAATGTCCTAATGGGATGCAAGAAGTTTTTATTGAACTCATACGAACTCTTAAATCTGTTCACAACACATTAGGTTTTGTAAGAAAACGGTTGAATGAAATATTTGAAATTGAGAGAAATGAAGCAAAGCCACCTAAAATGACTATATGTGAATTAGTCGCTAAAATTGATAACATTCCTGACTTGACACCTTTTAAACAAAAAAAGCCTGAATCTTCTATATTCGCAGAGAAGCGATCGGCTGGATCGAATTTCAGTGACACCTTTGTTAAAGAAATTGCTGTTATTTTATGCTTGAACATTTTCCAAGATCTGAAATATAAGTATGATTTTTCTCACAAGAAGCAGAAGGGAGCAGCAAACGATTTCAAAAAGCTTTATTCTATTGTGGACGTTGAGACTCAAAAACAAAAAACAAGCTTTAATGCCAAAATTCAAGCAGCGTATAGAGATCAAAACGAAGCATCAATACTTACTCCAGAAGAAAAAGATAAATTAATAGAACAACTCATACAGTTTATTACGTACGACAAGGAGTATAGATGCTACCAAAGATACTTTGATTTACTTAAAACGGAGGAGGATGAAATTAACAAGCCCTTCGGATGGTTTCAATATCCATATCAACTTAAGGCTGTAAAGTGGTTAAAAAGATTGGGTGCTCAAATTGACTGGGTACAGATTTATCTCAACAGGATTTACGCATCTCCCAACTTTGATCCAGACATTATAAAGCAGATTGACAAAGAATTTGAGATATCTGCGAACTATACACTTGAGGCCAAAGACAATCGACTCTCGTTTCTAGATCATTACGATCGAACATTTACTATTGACAAAAAAGGAACAAAAGATTGCGATGATGCGCTTACCATTTTATACCATGACCAAAATTGCATTCACATTGCAGTCCACATTACGGACATTGCCTCAACCATTCTAAGAAACGTCGATCTTTCGCAAGCTGCATCACCAGTCGATGAATCCAAGAAAGAAGTTAAACGAACTCCTCCAGTTAAGACTAAGTTTGCTGATCATCCCATATTCCAAAGTTCCTTATTTTCAGAGGCCTCGAAGCGTGTCATGTCTATTTACATACCAGGAGTAGAAGAAACCTATGCTCCTTGCTTTCCACGTCACCTCTCTGAAGAAGCTCTGTCGCTAATTGATAAGAAGCCTAAGGAGGTTATTTCACATATTTTTGTTATTTTTAAAGATGGAAGAGTAGAGTTTAAAGGAGTATTCAAGGGATTGATACAAGTTAGTCAGTCTTATTCCTTTGAAGAAGCGGACGAGAAAATCGATTCCCCTCAGGCAGATCCTTTTTGGAAACAGTTATATGATTGTTGCTGTGCTATTCATGATTCTCGTTTGGAACACGGTGCCAAAAAATTTACGCCAGGTGTTGTTCCTCTCGGAGGAATTGACCTTGTTCTTGAAGACAATAAGAATGGTGATGATCCAATAATTCATGTCAATACTCAACGAACAACTCCTTCCAAATCTTCAAAAATTATTACTGAATTTAGTATTTTGCTTAACGCTACCATGGCAAGGTACTTTTATGACAATAGAATAGCTGGTCTCTACAAAGAATTTTATCAAACATATAACAGATTGCTTCCAGAATCTATAAAGGATATGGACATTGAGGAGTTTATTGAAGTTGCATCAATATTAGACCCTGAAGGTAATGAAACTAATTATCTTGCGCAAGGAAAGAATCACCAAACTGAGAACTATCAAGCTTTATTGAGGTTTGAGAATGAACTAAAGCAACAGGGAAGTAAGAAGACAACAAACATTAGCAAAATAACGACAAATCCAACAAAGTTTTACCAAAACATCATTGGTGTTGAACTGTACATGCAACTTTCTTCTCCATTGAGGAGATGGCTTGATTTAGTTTTACAAGTTCAACTAGTTCATTATTTAAATACAATTGAGTCCGGAGCAACTTGGACAGGAATTGAAAACAGTCTGTTCAGCGAGGAAGTTTTACATTATTGGAGTGAAAAAGTTTCAGATAAGATTGAAACAGTGAAAGAAATGGAAAAACAAGTGCTCTATCACTACTTCCTTAAATTTTTAAAGAACAAGATGGAATCTTGTGATAGTGAGCACTTTATTTTGGAATGCGTTTCTGAAATTAATTTCAGAAAAGGAAAAAGATTATCTCACTCACATCGTGACAAGTCGGGTGTGCATAGAGATTACAATAACTTGATCAACAGAAAAAAGCCAGTATTCACCCAATTGTTACGTTTACGATTGGTAGAGTATAATTACTTTGCTATTGAGGCCTATGTGACAAGCAACACGATTGATATGGATGAAATGACTGCCATTAAGATAATCGAAATTGATACATATTGTCACACTATTTCTGCAGAGTATGTAAAGTGAGAGAATCTACAAGAGATCCAACAGAGAGACCTACCCACTATTAGGTAGTCAGCGGTCTCTTTTTAATAAATTAATCTTGTCATGTGATGACAAGCAGTATGAATAGCGACGAGGGATGAAGTGGAACATCGTTTGATGCCAACAACGCCAAAAGTTTTACCGAAGCCACTGCTTGCAATTCTTACTTCCACACAGACATCTCACTTGCTTTTCACAGACATAATGGTAGTCAAAAGTCAATTCTTCACCTACTTCAATGTTTCTCTTACAAAAGAAGGCGATTGTACCATATCTTGAGTCCCTTATTTCACTGCAAACCAAGTACTGCTGCAAATTGCCATCACATGAATGATTCAAGAACCGAGTCACATTTCCCTTGTAGGTAGAATCAACTGTGAAATCACATACAACATCTCCATGAGAAACATCAAATAAATAACTTAATCCTTTCCTATCATAATAGCGACCTCGCATCTCTCCCACCTCATCTGAAATTAATTCTCCAGCATAAATTTCAACAAATTGTCCTCGATGCAACTTTTGGGCAGCTCTGAGACCCCAACCTGTGCGATTGGTTTTGAAAATAGTGACCTTAACGTCAGATCCTTTTTGAACAACTCGATTAGGGCATGTGTCTGGGCACGAACACTCACTGTTGCATTCCACAATAATATATTTAGTATTCGTGTCTTTTAAGCGTTTGTTCTCGTCATAGTAAACGTCATCTCCACGACGCACGGATTGGAATTTTTCAGATTGGTTATTTGAATCAAATCTATAATCTCTTTGAAGCTGCAAACATTTACAACCTTTTCCGCACTTTTTTTTTGCAGTCACAAAATTCAATATTTTTCAAAGCAGCCACATTTTCTTTTGTCTCCTTAGAAATTCCTTCACCAAAATCTGTTGTATTGGAATATTCAAAACTTGTGAATTTGCTAAAATCTTTTTCATTCACCACAGGAATTGCATATTTTGCTCTTCCAAGAGAAATATCATCAATTCGATAGAAGTACTCTGCATTCTGTCTCTTTTGAGCTAACGTTGTAAAGGTTTCTCCGTTAATTAATTTACACACTAGAGTTCTAATGTATGAAAAATGTTTGTTGGTATATCTTTTCTTAAAAGACATTAAAATTTCCACATGATTCGGTTCAATAGATGACTCTGGGTCATAACTGTTATCCTCATCTTCGCTTTCACTTAGTGCAGCTTTTCCTGTTATTAAATTTTTAGAGGATGGGTAAGATGTCATGGTTTGAGAAATGGCCTTCTCGATCAATGCATCAATCTCTTGCTTAATTTTTGAAGCTTTTCTAAATCAAGAGTTTCTTCAGTCGAGTATTAAAACTGCTTCCATTTAAGTTCAATCTCTGTGGCAAGCAAATCCTTGTTCTTGTTCTTGATGTACTTTTTAATGGTCGCGGGATCTCTTCCAAGAGCAAGACAAATGACAGTCAACCAGTGAACAGGAAACTTGGTGAATAATTCTGACTTATCAGAAAGAGTATCTAACACCAATTTTTCACTCGCTGTAAGATGTGTGGTTTTGACAAGAGTGCTGAAAATAATCCATTTGACATCCGTGATAATGGCAAGCACTTGTGACTTGAAATGATTAAAAGAATCTTCAGAAATGTCTTCTTCTTCGACAATTCCTTGAAAATATTTCAAATAATTTTCAATGTGTGATTGGAGAGGATGAGCCGAGTATTCATCAAGTGTTTCAAGAGCATTAGTACAAGGTGAGTCTAGCACATCATCTTGCAGAGTTCGTTCATCATTTTCCCAATGAGTAATGACAACTCCAGGCTCATTTGGAACTTTATATTTGAATCTAAATCCAAAATCACATCTTTCCTCTGCAATTAGCACAGGAGAGTCACAAAAGTATCCAAAGATAGCAAAGTATTTCTGGTGGTCATTCTTGTCTGCTCTTGGAACACAACTTCCTAAATAAATTGCCTTAAATTCGTCAACGAAAACTTCACATACTAAATCTGAAGGAACAAAAATTTTCACTTGTGCTAAAAGTTGTTCTTTGAGACCAGACACTCCTTCCCATTCAAACATTTCTTGAAGGAATGCCTTTTTAATTTCAAAAACTTCAGAACTTGTTTTTGAACATAATTCAGCGAGACGTGGAGGAATGACATTGTCAACAATAATAGATTTTACAAAATCAATCGTTTCCACATAACTATTTTTCACTTCGGACCTTGTTGGAGGAAAGACAACATTATTTTCAATGACAAATCCATGTCTTTGCAGCCATGTACAAAGTCCCTCTCTCGTTGTCAATAATTTATCTTTCTTTTCATTAATCACTGACCATAAATCATCTACAGAGATTCCTCTTTCATTGTTCAATACTTTTTGAATAAATAAAATTACATCTTTAAATTCGGGATGATATTGCATTCGTTTCAAGGAAGAACAAATCCGAATATCGTAAGAAATTTTTGAATTTAAGGTTTTTCGTTTTTTAGTACTCGATTTGTTGTTGTTGTTGTTGATATTGGATTGGGAACGACTTTGCTGAGGCCGTGATGATGACGGCACATGTTCAAATCGCCCTCCTTGCGTTTTGGCGCCATTTTTTTGCAAGCCTCTTTTTTCAAATTAAAGAAATGGAAACAGCCGAGTCTTTTCCTCTTAATTTCAAAGGATTAACAGTCTGGTCCTGACGACGATATCACGATTAAATCTTTAATTGTTTTGATCAACTCTGCTTCGTCCTCGTTTTATTTTTTGGTCAAAGCATTCTGTTCTTAAAAAGGAAAGATCAAACAAGAAAGAGATTAATTTTTGGACATTAATTGCATCAAGAAATAATTTTAAAAATCTAAAGGTGCTCTCAATTAAGGATTGAATCTTTCCAATAGCCCACACATGAACAAATTGACTTGTCTAGATCTGAAGGATGAAGGCGTTCAATCACTCACACAAAGCCCATACATTAAGCAAGCTTGCAAAATTCAGGCAACGATGTGGGTGATTTTGGAGCCCAATGTATTGCATCAAGTGAGAACATGATTCATCTTGCAATATAAGGAACTTATTTAATTTCAGATGTTAGTCTTCAAGCGATTGCCAATAGTTCCATATTGAGGAATTTAGGACTTTGGGAAATTTCAAGTACTATTTCTTTGGCACCTTTCAATGAAGAGTCCAGTAAGGCCATTGAGAGAATGAGAAAAAGGGGTGTTGTTGTTCCGAGTTGTATCTCTCTGGCTTTGACTATTAGAAATGACCAATGTCAATGTATTGTAAAAGCGAGTGAATGAGAATTATTTGACCACTCACAGCAAGATTCAAAATAAAAGCTAAAAAAAGAATCCTCTTCTCGGCAGAAACCATTTCCGGCAATTGCCAAACCTTTCTCATCATCGTCATCATCATCGTCGAGTGGCACTGCCAAGAGAGAATTTTGTGGTGTTCAATTAATTGAAATCAGATCTTGTTGAGTGTTCATTCTCTTGTTGTTATTCAAATATATGATTACAACAAACATTGCTAATCTTATAGTTCTTTTCCATTATTATTATTATTATTCAATTTAATTCACCCATTCACCATTACATAACATCATCATCGCGCGATGACGAAATGGTTTTCAAAGACTGCAGCTTTCTCACATCGACCTCTTGAAGAGTGTTCATCCTCCTCTCAGAATCCTTCCTTTCCATCTTCCTTCTCCTCCTCCTCAACATTCAGAACAACACCCCTCATGCATGACATATCCTCTTCATCATCTCCAATCCACACTCTCCACACGACTCACACTCTCATTGAAGATCACAATCCTCTCACTCGAGAAGAAGAAGAACAACAACAATCCTCCAGCCACAACATCATGATGGAAGATGTTCGGAACATGACAAGGATTTCATCGTCTTCTTCTTCTTCTTCTCAAAAACAAAATCATCCTCTCAAGAAACAGCTCGAACTCACAAATTCTCAACAACAAGAACATCAACAAGAACAACAACTCGTAGAAAAACAACAAAAAGTACAAGAACTTGCTCTCCGTTATCCCTCTCTCTTTCAACAAATTCTTGTCTTTGAGGATGATGAGAGCCAATGTCCAATTTGTTTGGAATTGTACAATGAGGAGAATCCTGAAGTGAAATGCAAATGTGGACATGGATTTCATTTGCAGTGTAGTGAGGAATGGAGACAACGATCTTCCGAGTGTCCAGTGTGTTTCCGAAAATTAATTTATGACTTTGAAGAAGAGGAATTACCCAAAGAGAGTGAACATTCCACAATCAAATCAAATCGAAATTCGAATGTGAGGAATTCCTCTACCTATTATAATATGAATGAACCATTGGTTCGTACGCGAGAGTCCACTCAAAGAAGAAGATTGTTTGTTCTTGGTAATGGTGGTAATGGTGGTGGTCGAACAAACATGTTGAAACGAATGTTTAGGTGAGTAGTGTGGAAGAATGTGTGTGGTCACAAAGATGTATTTACATTGTAAAAATTCATCTCATTTGGGATTTTATGAATTTATTCAACAATGAATGGTCCAATGGATGTGATTGACAATGGTGATGTGTAGATGTTTATGTTGTTGCTGTTGTTGTTGTTGAGATAATCATGTCGTTGGAGATGCATACATACGAAATTCAATATTTTCTTCCTAGGACACACAAATCTATTCTGTGTGTAACAAACAACACTTCATGAACAAATTTAAATGATTGGACAAATTTCAAATAATAATTTCAATCAGAAATAAATTGTAAAATTTTTGCGCCAACTTGAAAAAAATGTCATCGGCACGAAAACCATCGGCCAGTAAGGGCGGACGAAGCTCAAAACAATTTCAAAGACCCGAACACTGTCTGACTTTTGATCCATCGGAAGTGTTTAAAGTTATTTCTTGTGATGATTTTGATTTTTATATTGACAAGAGATGTGCAGTGTTATGCAGGAAATTTAAAGAAGGTAGGTATGGAGGAGGCATGTGAGGAAATTCATGATCAGAAATACAATTAAAACAATTACGTTGTTTCAGTAATTGCTGAAGGACAATCGGAAATTCAAGTGGATTTTGAAGCTAATGTGATAGAACAAGTGATCAAATATTTGTACTATAAACAACGATATGATCCCGAATCGGAAAACAGACCAGAATTTCAAGTGGAATTGTATACTGCTTTGGACGTTATGACAGCGAGTTTTCAATTAGGTTGTTGATATATCAATCAGAAAAATTGCAAAATAATAACAAATGTTTTATTTTACAATCATTGATCGATTTAAATCTAAAGCAAGTCGTGTCATTTCAATCTTTGAGTTATGACGATTATCGACTGGAAGAGATTTCTGCTGAACGAAACGGATTGCAAGATTCGAGAATTCTTCTGGTGTTTCTGGATTTGACAGAATTGTATTATTCCAAAATTCTTCGAGAATGGAAGACTCGATTTTCTCATTTCCAAATGTTTCGAACACAATTGCCATCTCTTGAAATGACAGTTCATTATACCTCGAAAGGAAATTCTTTTCATTGAGCTTGAGTATGACGTTGGTTTGTTTAGTTATAGGTGAATAACCAACACAAGCACATCGTCTCATGCTAGGGAATTTGTTGTAAAATGCATGCTCGATACAAGCTGGAATGATCACCAGAGGTTCTTCTAGTGATTTGTTTGATCGATCGCCCTTGGCAGGTATGACATGAAAGGTTTGGCTTAATCGGCCACAATACCAAACCATTTCGTTTTCATCCTTGTATCCAATATCACCTGTTTTGTGAAATAGAACTCCATCAATAATTTCCTTAGTTTGTAGCATGGCTGTGTTATCGAGTTCGTATCTTGGACTCACCGCTTTTCCACCAATCCAAATTTCTCCAATGTTGCCGCCCGATACCTTTTCTTGATTTCGAATGAGAACAGTCACATTTGGGCATTCCTTTCCAACACAGTATCCTCGTGACACAGAATATTGAATTTCCTCTGTTTCATAAATTTTCTCAAGCTCCCATGTATTGGTTAAGCAAATGGGTAAGCATTCCGTCGCTCCATACGTTGGAAACAATAAGGCAGAAGAATCCTCATCTTTAGAAGCCCATTGTCGAAACTTCTTATGAAGAGAGAAGGGTGTTGAATTTCCTCCACAAAGTAGGACCTCCAATGGTGGAGCAACGCTGTACTCCTCCTTCACTTTAGAATTTGGTTTGTTCATTCGGGCACAATATTCCATGATTTCCATCCAAACAATTGGGCTGGAAAATCCAAATCTCGGGTAAAAGTTATAGGTATGAATGGTATTAATATATTCATTCGGATCAACACTGGATGGCTTTGATAAATCAAATGGAGGAACAATTGATGTCAAACCCATACAATTCACACACAAGGTCATGACAACATTGTGGTTGATAATTCTGTCTTGTCTTCCTTTCAGTAAATACGGAGACATTAATTCTTCAAAGCTCTCAATTTGATTCTTAAGCATAGCATGAGTGATATGTACCAATTTTGGTTTTCCTGTTGTTCCAGTTGTATTTACAATTGCTACTGTGTCATCATCGTTATATGAATATAAATCATCATCACTAGAAATTGTGTTCTGTTGAATTTGATCAATCTTATTAATTCTTGGAATATGTGACCATTCATAATGATTATTTTTGCCTATTAATTTATAAGCAGTTAGAGAACCAGTGAATATTAAATATTTCTTTCCAAGCGACAGCCAAGATCTTTTCTGTACAAAATGAATAATTTGCAGCATACAATAAATCAGCGGAGAAACTAGAACAGCATCGATGTCAAGTTTTGGAATCCATTCAAAAAAGCTATTCAATCCACATTCCTTTGGATTTAAAACAATCACTTCTTGCCCACTTTGAATTAAAGCAAAAACAAGAGGTATTAACTGCACATCAGTTGGATCTACCAAAGCAAGAACCCTATTTCTTTTCTTTTTAGATAATTCTTTAGTAATAATTCTATTATAGAATCGAATTGATTCTCTTAATTGATGAAAGGTTATTGAATATTTAGGACTATACAAATAATCGCTCGGATACAAATTAATCTTTCCAATTGCCACAAAAATTATTAAAGGAGTAATGAGTAAGACTGTTTGAGAATATTCAAGCCATGAAAATAGCAAGGTGAAAATTATTCCTCCGATGGTATAATACAGGATCTTGTTTAGTTTTACGGCTTGCGGATAGTGCAAGGCTGGATTTTGAGCATCCTTCTCTTTGATTTGTTCAAATAGCCTTCCTAGGACATTGTCCAATGATTTTGTTGGTGATTTGATGCGAGAACGATTTCGTGGGGGTGGCACTGGAGGATTTTGAGGATTTAATTTTGATTTCAACTGTGTTTCTTCTTCCTCTTTCATAACATTGGAAATTAGATGATCTTGATTAATTTCAAGAGAGGAATCTTCTTCATTTTCTTCGGAGAAGGTTATGATACCTGTATGATCCTTGTTGAAGACAAGCCTTTCTTTGTGTGATGAATACATTTTTTAGAGAAACGCAAAGCAATAAAGGAGAATTGTTGTCCTGTCTCTTTCACAAAGCCTTTCCTACCATTTCATGTCATCAATAAACTCGAGAGAACAACAACACATTGAGGCATTTCTACTTTTTATTGGGTTTTTGATCTTGTTTTCTTTATGGCTGACGGGTTTAGGTGCACAATCCTCAGGTTTGATGAATGTGAATTATTGGTCAGTTTGACCATGTTCCTCCAAAACTTTAACAGCTTCCTTGATCTTTTGTTGGAGAGCATCTGTGGATTCAATCAAGTGCAAAATATCAGAAACTTCCATATCCAAGAGCATACCAGTAATCTTTGGAGCATTCTTTGGTTCTCGCAAATGAACGAGTGGGAAAAGTCTGTCTCCCAACAATTGCTTTTGATCTTGATCGGAAAGGTTTGCCAAATATTCAGCAGACAATTGATCAGATGATCCTTGTGGAACCTGTGAAGAAGCTTGAGTTGGTGTAATTTGTTGTGGTTGTTCTCGTGGTTGATTACGAGCATTGTTATTGTACTTGATGTTGTTGTTTGCAGTTCTGTTTCCTTGATTCTTGACAGCACCAGTTGTGGCTCCACGTCCTCTTACAGCACCACCTCTTTGAGTCATTCCTCCACGGTTATTTGCACCACCACGTCCACCAGCTGGTTGCCAACGTGGCTTGAGCATTTGACCTGCAGGTGGGAATGCTCCAGGAGCGTTTGCAATAAAGAATGGTGGCATCATTTGTGGTACCATAGGTTGCTTTCTAGCGTTGTATTGAGCTTCGAGTTGAGAACGACGAAGTTCCTTTGGTTGAGCAAAGTTGACATAGAGTGGCTTAGATCCGATCATGTGTCCATTCATTTCGGTCAATGCCTTGTTAGCTGCTTCTGGTGTCTTGAAACAGACGAAACCGAATCCTCTGCTTTGTTTGTTTTCGTTAAGCATAACTTTGGCAGATGTAATTTCGCCAAACTTTGAGAATTCTTGCTTCAATCTCTCGTCATCAACGGAATCATCCAAATTTTTGACATAGAGATTCAATCCCTTGTATTTGTTAACCTTTTCTTGCTTCAACTTTTGGAAATATTCCTTCAACTTGGCTCTTCTTTCGCTCTTCTTTTGAGCTCTTCCGACGAACAACTTTTTTCCCTTATACTCCTTTTCGTGCATATCATCGATTGCCAAAAGTGCAGAAGCATGGTCTGCAAAGTTGATAAAACCGAATTCCTTTGATTTGAGATCTTCTCCTCTCATAACAACAGCACTTTGAATCTCACCAAACTTTGAGAACATTTCTCTCAATTCTTTGTCGTCAACGCTTGGATCCAAGTTCTTCACGTAGATGTTTGTGAATGAATCTTCATTACTCAAAATCTTCAATCGTTCGCTCTTCTTTACAAAAGGTCCTACGAAAACTTGTTTACCGTTTAACAACATTCCGTTAACTTTGGCAATAGCTTTTTCAGCAGCTTCTTGGGTTTCAAAATGAACGAAACCATATCCAGCTGATTCAGTGCTATTTTCGCCGTTTTCATTCTTCTTGGTTGCTTGGCAAACTTTGCAAGATAAAATGTTACCGAATGCGGAGAATGTATCATAAAGAGCCTTGTTGTCAATTGATTTATCCAAGTTCTTGATGAAGATATTTCCAATACCGCTTTTACGGATAGAAGGATCTCTTTGTGACCACATAATACGGATTGGTCTTCCCTTAACGCTAGTGTAGTTTAGGGTATCAAGAGCTCTTTCTGCGTCTTGTGGATTTTGGAAATTTACATATGCATACCCAAGAGATTTACGAGTCATCGCATCACGGCAGATACGAATTGAAATGATTGGACCAACCTCATGGAAAAGGTCGAACAAAAGAGCCTCTGAAATGTCTTCATGTAAATCTCCGACATAGAGTGAAGCTGAACTATAGTTCATTTTATAAGAGAGAGTATGAGTGGTTTGTGAGTGGAAGGATGATGGGAAAAACCGCCTTTGGAGCGTAACGGATGGAGGTATTTTTTTCAAAGGAGAAACAAAGCCTCTGCGAGTTTGATACGAGTCAACCACGTGCCTTCTCTTACAACGCTGAGTTTTTTTTTCGGTTTTTTTGGTTCAATCAAAGCATTGAAGAAGACGGTTTGTGCCTGCTTTTTTGAGTGGGTGGTGCTGGTGGTGTTGATCATCGATATCATCCCAATGTCGACTTGACGAAAATGACGGCTGGACATGATAGGGTGATGACCAATTCAACAAGTATTACATTTTTCTATAAATGTTGGAATGGGTGATGATGCCTATGAGTTCCTTGTGATGAAATTGGGATGTTGTTGCTAGGTGTGAATACAGTCATTCGATGGCTGATTGCGAGAACATCAGCAATCATCCTTTGCAGCTGGATGGTCAATGATTATTTGTTTTACTTTTAAAGTCCATTCGTTTTGAAGAACTTGTCCATCTTTTCATCGAATTCTTGTTGAATCTTGTCTTTTGCTTGTTTCTCCTTTTTGGTTGAGACATATCCATTAAGGCCTTCTCGAATGACAATTTCAGTTTCCATTGAAATTGTTTGATCCACAGCTGTGGATGGACTGAATTTGGATTTGAATTGAATGGAGCTTCTGTTATTTTGCAAAATGTGTTCTTCCACAGTTTCGAAAATCATCAATGAATCAAATAACACAGTTCCAGATTCTGTTTGAATGATCATCTTGATATTCTTACATTCTATATTTGAAATGATTGACAATTCCGAGCAGAAATTTGTCATGTATTCAATATTTGACGAATTTTCATCAGCAAGATTAAAAATAATTTCACAATTATTCAACGCATCTAATTGTAATGTATTAATTTTGTGAACACAATTTGGTCCGATAATAATTTTTGTACTATCACATTTCATGACTTCCACGAATCCTGTTGTGATGGAATTGACATTAAAAGTGAGTGTGGAATGATTGTTTCCATCAAGAATAATTTTCATGCATCGAGCGCCTGTCAATTTAATGTTGGCATGATTGCTATTGGTGACGTAGAGTAGATCGTTGGATTGGAAATTATTTTCTTCAACGGTGGTGTTGTTGTGGGTGATGAATTGTTGGGTTCTTCTTGCAAAGGGTGATGGTGGAAATGACATTTTTTTGAATGTACTTTTGACAAGTGATTTCCTTATTCATCACAAAACTCAAAGCATCATTTAGGAAATAAGAGAGAGACTCGGCCTTATTCCAACAAGAATGTCCTGAGATTCTATCCTCTCATTTGGGTTCACTCTGATAATGCAATGAAAGCAGTGTTCGCAAACTTTAATAATTGAGACATTGACAATCTTGGAGGAGGATGGTATTCTTAAAATCATGTCAAAGAAAATTGCACTAGTTACAAGTGCAATCCAACGCACATGTTTGTATCATCTCAATATTATTTCCATCTGCCAAGGAACTCATGTTGGAAGCAGTGAAGAATATTGGGTTATATTTCGCTAGTAATTTAAAGCAAGAAAGCAACATCTTTCTTTGTTATCATTAAATACAAGTTTGCATGTCGTTGTTGTTGCAGAACCATCAACACAAAACCATTGCATTTGAATGCTTCCATCACGAGTGATGTATCTTTTTGCAATTCTTCACTTGCATCGTCATATCCATAATTCTTCACTTCTTCCAACACGAACTCCTTGTCCTCTTTCCTATATATTCTTGTGGAGTTTTCTGCAGCTCATGATGATATCCAATTAAGCTTACTCAACCACAATAACAATTATCTTTTGGAATTCATCGATGAAGCAGCAGAAGGCATGAGGTGGACGTATTTTTTTTGTAAGTGATGTTGCAACATCGTCGTCGAAAATCAGCAGCTGAGATTCTGAATGATTCGAGCATCGAATTTTGGTTCACAAACATTCATGAAGCTCAAAACTTTGAAAAAGAGGAACACAGACTGTTAATTAAGGATTAGAGCTTTATCACATTACAAACGAAATAATTAAGGATCGAAATGACACACTGTGTAAAACCTTTGATTTAAACATGAGGAATATAGCTTTTTCTCAAGAAAAATTGGAACTGTATTTGATTTCTATTGGCTTCACTCAGCACGATTCGATACATCACATTTAAAGAAACTGTTCTTTCCTTCGCAATGCTTCGTTTCATCGTGTTATTTCTTTTTGAGTTGTTCTTTTTGAATATTTTGTTGTTGATTCAAAACAGAAAGCTTGGAGGGTGACAATGGTTGGAGAGGTGAACGTATCTTAATGGTAAAGGAACCCTTTGATGGATTCAATGGTGGTGAAGGTGATAGGGAGGTACCTTTCTCTGCAGAATTCTGAAGCAATGGCGATGAGACACAATTTTCCTTGTTCTTTTCATTTGTGAGAATAGCTAAAGGACTGACGGAGCATGGTGTTGCAGCGTTTGGTTTCGAAATATTGCTCAAAGTTTGCAAATTATCAGTAGCAAAACGGAAAGATCCCAAAGTAGTCACAAACGGAGAAGCCTTAGATGATGGTTGTTGAGGATTAGAACTATTACTGATTGGAAGATTGGAGCTTAATGGCTTGGATGGAATTGAGACTGTTAAATTCTTGTGTTGATTTGGTGTAACAGTACTACTGGATAACAATTGCTGTGGAGAGGTGGATGGAGGTTTCTTTTCTGTTGTTGGCTTTACATTGAACATTTCATGCAAATTTTTGGACAATGATGTTGGAACGGTAGAGGTGAGTGGCATAGGGCTTGGTTTGTTTTTCTTGCTTGGAGGAGATCTGAATTGAAAGTGAAGACCGCCACTATTGTGGATGCTTATGCTGCTAGATGCTGTTGGTGTGGTGACAGTGGTGTGGAAAAAGGGTGAATAGGGAGTTGAGGATTGAGAGGAAGAAGAATATGATGGTGAAGCTGAATCGTTCTCCATGCTCGAGTTGGAAGATTGGGGAGTATCAATGAAAGAGAATGTGGAGGATGGAGATGTGGAGTCATCAGAGCAAGGTGAGGAGTGGTCTTCAACAGAACTAGTCGATGCTAGTTTGGAACTAGTTCTCTTTCTCTTTTTGATTGGCATCTTTGAAGGAGAGAAGATGGCGTTTGTAGTCTCTGGTTTTGGTAATTTTGCAAGCCATTTAAAGTAATTGACACTCTTTTCACTTCTCTTTTCTATGAGATTAATGGCAGAAAGAATGTTGACAATATCGTTTAATCTTCTTGTTCGAGCTATAAAAAAATAGAATTAATGATTAGTGACAATAGTAAAAGGTAGTACTTACTCTTTTCTGTTGAATCTTTAAGAACAATGCTGGCGAGTTGATCTTGTGTCATCTCTTTCATTTCAGTAACAAGGAAGCTCATAATCAAAAGTCTACTAAGAGAGGTCAATGTGTTGGATCTCGAAGAACCAATTGGATTGATATTTTGCTTAAACTTGGGTAAGCATTGGAGTAGAGGTTCGTTTTGGGGAGTTTTTGGAAGCGCCTTTAGGCCTTCAAGAAGAGTAGCGTCTTCGAAAGCACTGTTCTTCATTTGCTCGAGAGTGGTTGTCAGACTTTTTGTGCCATGATACTTGTAGCATGAAACTCCCACCTTAGAAACAATGGAAATGCTCTCCAACACATTGAGAATGTCATAAATTCGTCTCTTTTCAATACCTAGAGTATTGACAGCTTCTTCAATCTTAATTTCACCCTTGCTTGGATTGTTGGTGACGCTCGTATTGGACGAGGTTTTCAGAGTATTTTCATAAAATTGAATGAATTTCGAACAAATCATAGTCAAAGATTTTTCTTTTCTGTTTTTTGTTTGCTTTTCTTCTGTGGTGCCTTGTGTGACATTAGAGCTGCTCGAGGTACAACTTTGTGCATCTAATGGTATGTTGCAAGGTGGTTCAAAATGTGGGAGAGATGCATGCTGTGGATTGTGTTTTGAGGATGTGAAGGAGAATGGAAACATGCGTGTGGGAGTTGCCATGCCATGGTGAGCTGTTTGGATAACTCCTGGTGGTGGACTTAATGTTGGAAAAGTAGGTGGTGGTGGTGGCGATTGTTGCAAGTTGTTAAGGTTGTGGAGTTTGGTATGGGTGGAAGAGAGCACATTCGTATTGGAAGGGAGAGATCCATGCAAAACAGCTTTCGCACTCCTCTGAGATTCCATCGTAGTGCTGACCGTAAGGAGAGTTCTAGGCCTCGTTGGAACTTGACTCTTTAACGAAGTTGTTGTTTCATCCTGATTGTTACTCTTCTCAGTGTCAGAGCAATCAGAGTCTTCAGAGGCAATAGGTAAAGGCAACGAATGATCATTGCAAGCAAATACTGATGGCGGTGATGTTTGTTGTTGTGGTTCCATATTGGCTGGACCATGAATACTTTCCGATCCTCTCAACTTGTCCTTTTTACAGATTCCATCATGATCTTTGGCAACATCCGTTTCATCCGTACGATGAGTATTGTCGTGTTTCATAGTCGAGCGCGGAGTGGAGAAATGACAGACTGAAAATCCTTCCTCTGGTGTCTTTTCTCGAAGAACGGGTCCTTCTTCTTTCCGTTCTTGTTGTTGTTCTCGGTTGTTGTCGTCCTCATAATTTCTCC
The DNA here is from genome assembly GCF_008403515.1 of Naegleria fowleri. Taxonomy (NCBI): domain Eukaryota; phylum Heterolobosea; class Eutetramitea; order Acrasida; family Naegleriidae; genus Naegleria; species Naegleria fowleri. Next base: position 180,935 of record NW_025407984.1, on the reverse strand, counting down.
CAATAGTAGTAGAATTGACCTCATAATATAAATGATGATGATGATGATGATTGTTTGTTGTTAATGTGGTGGAAGTCGTAGTCGCTATGGAAGAGCACGATGGAGTTGTTGTTGATGTCTTGTTATTCGTCTTCATCACGTGTTCCTCGCTCGACATGACCGTCTTCATCATCATCACTACTAGTGTTGTTTTTTTCGATTTAATACTTTCAATTGTTTAATAGCGCCAAAACACGAGAGGGAAGCATTTGAAAACGAACGACAGTTGTTTGCAGTTGCATTGCGCTAAAATATTTCTTGCTGGATCCTTTCATTTAATATTTAAATTATTTTGTAACGAGCAAAAATTTGAAAGGCGGGAGCGCTTTTTTTCTGTCATTGGTCATTAATGGTTGTGTCAGTGCAACGAAATAATTCTGAGAGTGCTTGAAAATTGACCAGAATGATTTTCACGAACCAGAATCCATGATAGAGGCGGATAGTGTCACACGTTTACAAATGTTTCGATCTGAGGAGGAAGTAATGATCAGAAAATGGTCAATCATGATGGAAGGAGTGGAGTGTTGTCTTGAATGGTTGATCTGAGACACATGAGATGGACTAGCATGCATGAGTGGTATGGATTGAAGCTCATAGTGCAACGTTTGATGCTCAATGTCAATGACTTTCACTTGAATGGTATTGTAGTCGTTGGATAATTTAAACTTGAGTGAATACCTTCCTTCAGTCAACTCAAAATTAAGATTCACATGAGTGGAGATTTGAGAAGAAGATGTTTTTGTGGGACTCTCAAAAAACATTTTCTTGTGATAGGGATATAATCTAGTTTTTGTGGAGAGTCCACTCTGATCTTCACTTCTTTGAGCATTGTTGGATATTGAAGTATGAAATCTGAATAAACACTCTTCGTAACTTGATGTTTCTCTACAAATGGCAATAATACTGAAATTGTGTGGAATCAAGTCGTTGTTGGAAATGTTTACGAACAATTCCAATTCTTGCAAAAATACAAAATTGTTCGTATTAAGGAGTTCATTCTTTACTCCTTCATAAGTGCGTGATTGAATAAAAGGATTTTTCAATTTGACTTGACATTCTGTTTCATTTAAATCAAAGCAATAATGAAAACGTTGAGAGTTCAATAAAAATCTGGGTATTCGATCTTGATGCTGCTTGATGCTTGCGAGAAGTGAAAAAAGGATGTTTCTCGAAATTTTCAACTTGTGGCAAAATGCTTTTCGTTCTGAATAATGTAAATTCTCCAACTCCTCAGAATCCTCATCTTCTGTAAATACAGACTTGTGATCGAGTTGAAATGCCACAAAATTTAAACTTTCCTCAATGATCTTGTTAAATAATTTGCAGACCAATCTCAATTTGCAAATATCGTGCAATAAATCCGAACAAGCCATAAGAATAATTATTTCAAACATCTTAGGGTGATCCGTTTCCACACTATTTTGAATGATATATTTAAATATTAAATTCTTAGATGGTGGTGGTTCTTTAAAATTGTAATCATGAATCCTCATCATCGATTGTTGTTCGTGAGCTGTGGATAGAAGCCACCTCTTCGTGGTTACTTTTGAGCGATGATCTTGTGCTTGGCTCCAACTCGACTTTTCTTCATCATCATCTTCATAGACATCATCATCACCGAGAAGGGAATGAAGGCTTGAGCTCTCCGACTCGGAGGTTGAATGCAACACTCGACCTAAATATCCTTTGTTTTTGAATGGCTCGCCTTTGGGAGAGTTTGTTATTGCTGTGCTAGAGCTCACACTCGTTCGTTGTTTGTTGGATTTGTTTGTTTTCTTTCCCTCTCCTGATGCAACATGATCATGAGCAAGGAGGTTTGTTTTTCCGGCTTGATACAATTCAGAAATTGGATCGGATCCAAGTGGAGGATGGTTATAATTCTTGTTGTATTCGGAAGCAGCTGCAACCGATTGACCCATGATCGCTGAGTCTGATGAATACCAGATCTGGGTGGTTATTAGGAGAGGTGATGATTATTTCTTTGCTGAAAATTTTAAAAAGCAGATTTGTTTTCCTTTTTAATGGATCGATTTCGATTCCAAAATGTCAACATTGTCGCTAAGAGTTGTTGACCTCACACCATCTGCTCTATTGAGTTCAAAATTAGTCACAAAATATCCATTTAATATTTAATGAATCATGTTACAATAACAAACTTCTTTCTGAAATGTCTTGTTCGTGTTGTAATTGCATCTTGTAGTGCAGGTACGTCTTTTCAGCTTCTTGAAGTATTTCCGTAAGGTTTAAATGACCAGAGAGATCAATACACGACCTTAAAATATCATCGAATCGATACTTTTCGGCAATTACCTCATTTCTAATTCGCTGAAGCATGGCGTAGCACACAAACAAATGAAAATTATTTCCATAGTATTGTGTCCAAAACTTTTCCCATAAATCTTTCGTCTCTTCAAAACTGAATTCTCGTTTTAATTCTACCAAGACCCACCTAAAGCAAAAATAGAGATTGAGTGAATCCACAGATGCTAAATAGTTGTAAAATTCATGGTCTAGGAATTTGATGAGAGATGCTAATGATGCAAGTTGATGTTCCATTCCCGCAGAATTGAGTTCAAAATTGGCTTGTCTTGACTCCATCAAGCACGCAAAACACCAAAATGTATCTATCTCATCTTTCATTATTTCTAGCATAATACTAGCATAGTCTCCCATTCCCTGAACATAGCTCAAATCAAAGTTATAAAAAGTATACGTTAAAAGTATGTCATTAAGTTTCACTAGCCATTCCGAATTTTCATCAGCATACATGGGATGTGTTCTATCGGTTCTAATAACATCTTTTTCAATTCTCGACTTTCGGTCTCTGTACAAGAAAAATCGACTTTCTTGCTTGGGTGAAATACTCTTCCATTGCACTTTGAGAGCCTCATATTCCTTTTTCTTTTCTTGAATTAAAATTTCTCGTTCAGCATAGGTTGAATTATGAGGATAGTATCCCAATAAATATTTCCAAACTTCATTTCGAATATCATTTTCAACACCTCCATAAAAAACTCGTTCTTTCAGGAATTCAAAGTTGAGTATTCTTCCTTCTTCATCAAAGAATGTAAGCCATTCATTTCGTGTGAGAGGAGGGTCCGCTCTAGGTATGAAAAAATTATCTTCAAATACAGGTCTTGATGTAGTAGCAGTTGTGGTTGTTCCAGAGTCACCACCTTCTGGAGTGCTTGTTGCTGATGTACTCGTTGTGGTTGTGACAGGTTGAAATTCCACCTTGGTAATATCATCAGTAGAGTCTAAGTAATTTTCGCATACAGAGGCAGTTAAATTTTCGATAACAACAGGAGGAGGAGCTTTCTTCTTCTCCTCTGCAAGTCTCTTTTTGGCTTGTAAAATATCCATGGCTAAATTTGGACTTGGATTTTTTGGTGGCGGAGGTAGCTCTAGATCACTATTTGCTCCAGTGTTGAAAAGAGCGTTCGTAATTTCTCGAGCTCCCTTAGTGATTTTGGCACCCCACTCTAAAATTTGCCATGTCTTGTCTTTTTCCTGAGGAATAGACAATGGCAAGGAGAATAATACAATGCAGACCAGACGATCGTGTTGTTGGACCGGAATGAATATTTTTCCAAACATTAACAGAAACAAAGATGTATAAAAACACGGTCATAAAATTGTATGATCGCTCTGAAGTTAGAGAAAACTCTTACCTTGTTGTACACATCTTCAAAGTAAACATCAAAATCAAATTGATTCAAACTCTTGGCGAGTGGTTCGGATGTATCTGCCGAAATGAAATAAATATTTGGGTCAGATTTGCTCTTCTTGAGAGAAACATGTTGATTGAACTCTGCAATGAATTGAGCTAGCCCTCCATCATGGAAAAACAATGGTGGATAGGTTGTTTCATCTCTCATACTAATGACCAAATAATGTTGGCCAATAGTTGGATCTTGTTTTTTGAAATGTGAAATATCAATCGTTCTCATAGTGAGAGCATACGCTGCTTCATTTCTCGGATAGTTCAATGGAGTGATGCCACTCATGGAATTCATTTGGCTCAAATCGATAATACTACTATTACTGCCAGGTCTTGCATTGCTCAAAGTGTTATTTTGAGGCAGTCTATTCTTGTATTTTTCTGGTGTAACAATCACACCGTTTGATTTTTCATGTAACACTAAATCGGGATTAAAAGTACAAAGTGTTGAATAGGGGCACCACACAAGATAGTAGCATGATTTGAGTGTCGTTTGTGATCCGATCAATATGTTGTTGTTATTTTCAGAGACAAGTTGCTTGACATTAGCAGTACTCGCACGGGTGTTTGTTGCAAGATTTTGTTTTTGTGCAACGTCTTTGATTAAAAACATGACACCCGGAATGTGATCGATTATATCGGGTGATGGTTTTTTGGTATTATTTGAATTGAGAGAATTCGTTGGTACTTTTGTATGAATATAAACGTCATCTCTTCTGACTAGAATTGTATATTTTGTGGATGCCAAATTATCGGAAGAGAGCAATTCTTGCAGAGGTGGAGTGTCTCCCTTGATATAAAAAGAGGATCCCAATTCTCGATCATCTTCAGCCACCACTAGATCGGAAGAGCCCTGATATATTTCATCTGCTTCATCTTCCGATGACTCATGGTCAATGATGTAGTTTGTGGATGATGAGGAAGATGGGAGTGAAGAAGTAGTCGTTGGTTGGGACACGACAGGGGTGGACGGTGTGGTTCTATTTGCCATTTTTTGTTCTCGAGTTTCTATTTTTATTGTTAATCTGCTCAGACCAAAAGCTAAAAGGTTCGTGTTCCCTGTACAGAAAGCCTCTAAAATCACAATCCCTTTTCAATAATTATTAGCAATTCAAAGTAGAGTTTTGTCCAGTTGTACATGTATTTGTTCTTTCAGACATAAAAGAATCTAAAGTGTACGTCGAGGTGGCCGAGTGGTTAAGGCGGTAGCCTGCTAAGTTATTGGAGAAATCCGCGTGGGTTCGAATCCCATCCTCGACGAATTTTTTTGAGTTTTATACTGTTTGGGCGAAGTGGTCTTTTCAACAAAAGTTTTATGAGTAGTTGTCAACACATGATTTCAACACTTCAAATTAGCAGGCAGTAGAGTAGCGAGCGGAAAAATGGTTTTCTCGATTCTTGCACCCGTTGGAGGATTTTAGATTTTCAGCTCTTTTTTGATACCTCACAAAAAACCATTTTGTCCTCCTAATTTATTGTAATTCAAAATGAGCCAGTGAAAATTCCTATCTGTTTTGGCGATTTATTTAGGTCAATCACCACCACTTATTACTCGGTGACGAGTATGTACAGTCTTGTTTCCCATCAGTTTCACATCCACATGCGATATGAACTTGATTCCAAACAGACTCATTTAAGGTTCAAGAGTATCAATGTAGGCAAATATTTCACGAAACAATTTTTTAACTTTTGCTTTGCTCGAAGTGAGATAGGCGAAAAGTTTGCAATTCTTTCCATACTTGCCATTCTTTGAATTTCTAATCAATTTCAACAAGTCTTCTTTCGAATGCTTCTTAGACCTGTGATAATTGGAAATAATTGTTTCTTCATTCTTTTTACTCTGTATCACTTGAAGCTGCAAGTCAGAATATACACACATCGCTGTGCTTGGATGCCATGGGTTGGGGCTGCGCAGACATCGAATTAAAGACAAATCTTGATCGATGACACTGTACTTTTTCCTGGAGTTTGTTCTGGTAATGTTTTCAGCTAATGAAGAGCCAGAACAAGCCGTGCAGACACACCCATCAAGTAAATGATTGTAATAGAGAGGATATTCTGGAACTAAGATACTGCCCATGGATTGGGATAGAGAAGTGCTTTCATGCAGTTGCACATCCAATCGCAAATATTCGCCACAAATAATGCAGCAGTTTCCAAACAGCATCACAAACACTTTCTTAAAGTCGTCATTCCAGTGAGGAAAATATTCTTGTTGAACTTGTACTGCTTTTGGGCATAATGTTTGAATACATTGAGATTTCCATAGTATTGACTGAGTGGAATAGTAATAAAAACTTTTGGATACTCTATTTAAAGTCAGTAAATGAGGAAAAGTCAAGTAGCTCAGCACTTCATTCCAAATTTCATCGGATAATCCAAACAAGTAAGGCGATGTGAATGTTTCAAGCGAGTCTCTCAAACTTTGTACCCATTGCAGAGATTGAGCAGTATCTCGTGCAACTACAACAGAAGAGGGTTGTGAGGCTTGAGAATCCTTTGTAATAGTACTACTCTTTCGGGGTGACTTTTTCGAAACACTCGAATTGGCATCCACTTTGACCTTTTTCTGAGAGGATGTTGAAGCATCAACATTGTCATCATCAACACCATCATCTTCATCGTCGGTATCATCCTCCTTCTGTGTCTTTGTTCTCTTCTTACCATTCACCTTCCTATAAAGCTGCTGCATACGTGTAATACGTTTGTACAAGTCGTCGGAAAATGTATCCATCCATTCGCCATCATTTCTCAGATTCAATTCAAACATATCAAACATAATTTGATATGGTCTCACTGTATAGACAGAGTAACAATCCAAATGAACATAGAGCTTTTCTTTTGAAATTAAATCCATCCACTCGGAAGCAGAAAGAATTTCTTCATGTTCCATTAAGTAGCGTTTGGGATGATAGGGAAGGAATTTCTGAAGGCCATGAACACCTTTCATGCCCACACTAATTGTATCTGTTTGATCATCAACTGGTAATTTGCACATTAAACAACGTTTGCAATCATTATAATGGTCTTCGTTCATGGCCATATTGGACCGATGTTCCATTCTAGAATCCGATGATGAGGATTGAGAAGACGAGGAGATCCTCTCGTCCCGATGAGTATTTTCATTGATAGATTGGATAGAAACAACTGGTTGTTTCTTCCTCTTGATCAATTCTTGTTTGGTCTTTCCGACCTGTTCCAACCACATGATGATGAAAAGAAATGAAAATTTTTTGTTTCATTAAAATTCTTCGAACAAACGAAAGAACAATTTCGGAATGTACCATGACGAAGAGGATTCTTTTCATTGCATGCACCATCGATCGATCAAGATGAGATCGAAAGAAAATCCGTATTTCCAACGTGAGGTTGATCTTTGAAGAACTTGTTGTCACACTCTCAAAAAATGTATGGAATTCGACCTTCTTTCTTGATGCCGAATGCTGAACGGAATGAATCCAAAGCATCATCATCACGAAGGAAAAATCTTCTGGTTCATCCATCAAGAGATGAAACAAATCAAGGCGATCATACGAATCAATGCGAATTGAACGATGAAAGAATTCTTTCATTGATTGAATTCAAAATTGAAATTTGTGCCTTGAATCAGCAATTACAAGAAATTCAAGAACAACAATCAAAGATCAATGAGTCCGTTGATGATGATTCTGAAGTGCATGTCATTCATGCCAGACTGGAATATTATACTGGAAAAATTGAAAAATTAAAACAAGTGTTACTGGACTCGATTCAATCAAACAACAACAACAACAGTGGTTGTTATGAAACAAATTCCAATGATCATCACCAAACATCCACCCTAATGGCCATTCAAACAAACGTTGAAAACCTTCAACAACTAGTTGAAAAAATTACAACAACAAATGATCGTTTTGTATTGAGATATTGTTTGAAGAAAAAGATGATTCCTTTGAAGTGAAGATCATTATTTCAAATGTCCACTCGTCTTTCAAAACACAATTGTTCAGCAACAGCAGCATTAAGGCTTTTTTGAAAGAAGAAACTATTCACCTTTTGTTTCAAATTTTCAAATATTACTTCTTTAAATATTTGTAATTCCTTGTCGTAATTCACTTCCGCTGTCACAGATGCCAAATGATGTTCTTGATTGAATTCATCGAGTCCATTCATTGCCTTTATATTGACACCTTCAGTCAATCGAACCACCAATAACAAACTGGGCTTTCCTTCCAACATGAAGGTCTTCATTTCATTTGAAATTTTGTCACTCATCAAATATAATCTTCTTTCCGAAATTTATATTTCTTATATGAACTTGCTCTGATTTTTCTCTACAATTTGTTATGTTCTTGAAGGATTTTAACCTGAATGTTGTCAACCATTTTAAGCATTCCAAAAGTGAATTCTTGTTTGCATAATGTTCTCTTTAAATATTTGAAACACACGATTCGTTGCTGCTCTCGTTTTGGGCGCTGCAGGTGATGCGATTGGATACCGAAATGGAAAATGGGAATTCATGAAAGATGGTCTTCGGTAGGTCCAATGGAAATGCTTGTGGATCTTTTTTGACATCATCGTTGTGATGAAAATTTGTAATCTCTTGAATGATCCACATTCGCAAATGTTGATCATTGAAAAGACTTTTCGCAGATATGAAACAACGTTATGGTAATTTTCAAAAGTTATTTCCGATTTTAATTCAATTATCTCAATATTTCTTCTTTCAATTATTCCAATAATATTATACTTCATTAAATAATATATATCAAAAAACGATTCCTAATGATCATGATCGGATAGGTTCCATTGAAAATATTGATGTCTCAGATCACTCTTCATGGAGAGTCTCTGATGACACTGTCATGTCCTCGCCACCGCAGAATCAATTCTCGCACATCATCATCATTATCAGTCCTCATCATCCTCTTCTTCGTTGATGAATTTTCATCACAAAATGACCACCATGGCCAAATATTATTATTCATGTGTGACTACAGACATGGATGGTCGTGCACCTGGATTGAAATGCATTTCATCATTGTCCATTTTGAATGGTCAATTTGAGAAATGGGATGCTCTTCCATATGATCGAGCTGGAGGTGGTTGTGGAGGATCCATGCGTTCACAACCTTGTAAGTAATTATCTAGTTTTGAAAACTAGTTTTTGTGATCATTTTTGTTGCGAGTGTGTATTATACGAATGAATGAACATGTAAAAAATTTATGTTCCTCGTGTGTGGTCAACAACGATTGTTGTGAAATGAATTTGTTACATGCAATTGTTGTGAAATGAATTGTAATTAATGTGAAAAAACTCAATGTTGAAAACTATATTTCCATTTTATTGATCTTTTTGAATCACCATGATTAAGGTGGACTTGTTTATTCGAGTGAAAAGAATCGTGAAGAATTAGTTCGAACTTCTATTGAATCAGGTCGAATCACTCACAATCATGCCACAGGTTACATGGGTGCCTTTGTATCTGCTCTTTTCACTGCCTATGCCATTGAAAACATTCATACAAAAAGTGGAGTTTTGATGGTTGGGCTGGAGCGAGTGGTGATGATTCAGTGATTATTGGCTATGATGCATTGTTGGGAAGTAATGGCGATTGGGAACAACTTGTTCATCGTGGAGTGTTGCATGGTGGAGATAATGATAGCACTGGATGTATTGCAGCCACTTGGTTTGGAGCTTTTTATGGTTTTCCTGATAAGGTAAGTGGAAGTGTGGATTGTTGGAAGGATCAGAGTTGAATTTATTCATGTTTATATTATTTGGATGAATATGTTGAACATCACCATGAATATCGTGTTGGAATGAACGACACCAATGAACAGAAATATGAGAAAAATTGGAAAAATATTGAATACTATGATCGCATTGCCAAAGTTGCCAATGAGTTGTACAACCTAAATCAAAAGCTATAAGGATTAATATTTTGAACTGTGAGCTCAGTAAATGTTTACCGCAATGACAAAACAGTCAGCTGTCATCACATCGTAAATACCAATCGTAAAAAAATGTCAACGCCACAATTCTCTCCCTCTCAAATCATGGCCGTTTCCGATGGCATGAAAAACAAACTACAGGAAGTAGCACGAACTGCCATCATGTCCGACAATGAATTAGATGAAAAAATCATTATTAGTTTTGTAGGAGCAAAATCCACTTACAAAACAGGAATTCTCTACACGCATGGAAAAAAGAAAATTCCAAAAGAGATGGAATTACCAATATATTTTGCTCACTCAAATTACATGATCAAATTGAGTGCGGATCATAAAGTGACCTTTGATCCTCGAGATTTGAGAGATGATGATGACAAGGAGGTATGATTGAACGATATATTAAATGTTTACAATTAATGATATCATTTAAATACTACAAAAGACCATTGGAATTAGAAAAGATGCATACTATTACTCCACTGGATTTGTACTCTGTTTCAATCCCTACGAAATTGAACATTTAAAAATACTCGAAAAGAAATACCTTCCTGAAATTTTAAGTGTCAAGAAGAAAGCAAAAAAGGAAATACCTTTCGTGTTGTTTGGCTTTGATTGGAATCCGAATGGACCTGTGAAAAGAAGAATCGAAGATAAAATTCCACACGATACGATTATTGCATTCGCCAAAAAAGTTGGTGAAATGACAGCTTATATTGAGCTTCCAGAAGTGAGTGTCGATTGTGTGGATTATGTGATGGATATTTTGTTGAGGACTTTGTATCAAGCTGGAGGACAATTTAGGAAGAAGGGTTTGGAAGATTCAGATTTGGAACAAATGGAAACGTATGCTGCAAAAATGAAGAAGAAGTGTATCGTTCAGTAATTATTATCAGTTCAATATATTGTTGGTTGATATCTCAAGATATTGTCATGCATGAATTTAATGTAAAATTGAATTCTCAACAATTTGAAATTCTTAAAAAGGAAAATAAAAAAAATACAAAAAAAAATTCAATTCCCGAAAAACATACATGACGTAAAAATACAAAACATTCAGCCCATCCAACCCAAAACTCTTTAAAGAATCATGAATGGAATTATAATCATATCGAGCAAAATTGGGACTCCCATTTGGAGTCGGGAATATTTTCCTAGTTTTGGACTTGGAAAATCATCATCCTCGGGAGGATTACAGCAATTGGTCGAGTCTGAAATGAATCATCATGGAATACGAGATGGCGCTCAGGGAGTTGTGGGAGATGCTTCTTCATTGGTCGGAAAAACTCAACACATTAGTGAGATGAGCGTGAGTGGCTTGTTGTATGCTTTGAAATTAAATTCGGAAATGTGTTTTAAGGAAACTGATCATGGCAATGAGGAGGAGGCTATCCAAGTGGATCGACAAGATTCACTCGTTTCCAAAGAACCAATTCATAGCAATGGGAATGAATTGCTGCTAAAAAGCTTCACCTTTGACAATTGCATCTTGTGCTTTCATGAAGAGTTCAGCAGCGATTTGTTTTGTGTGGGTTTTTTTAGAAAAAGCTTTCTAATGACCAGTGTGGTGGAGTCTTTGGAATGTGAAGATCAAGAAGTCGAGTTTGGTCACAAAATTACAAAAGCTATTTGTGACAAGTAAGTAGTCATGCATGCCTGATTGGTTTGTTTCGAAAGTTAACTATGTAATGATCAACACAGGTTTTGCATTCTGTACGGCAAAAAATTGACAGGGTCTGTCCGTAAGAGTTACAAGGGATTTATCCCTCATCTTTGTGCAATTTATCGTCACGTAGTGACCGACATTTTAGAGCAAACAATTTCTGATTGCATGTCCTATGAGCTTCAGATTGAATGGATATATGCTTGCTATGACTCAACTTCAAAGCTTATTATGCCCAATGAAACTCTTATGCCACCTCATAATGTGAACACTTCTGAAAAAACACAAAAATCAAAGTAAGTAATTATGTCCTCATATCCAATATCAACTGTTATTAATTTAAATTCAGAAAGAAAAAATCTGTCGCCATTAATCCTCAAAATCTAAGTGATCCTTCCTACATGTCAAGAATTGGTCCCATGCAATGGATTGTCAGCAATAATGCCATCTCTAAAAATTTAAATCATTCCCAAATTTACCCTCTCATTAATCAGGCCCTAACTAGCTATTCCAACTCTCTCAAAATACTTGGACAGGTGGAGCCCTGTTCTGAGTCTCAAATGATAAAAGTGAGATTAACCAAATCAGACATTAGCATGTCTCATTCTAACACAGAATACTATGTTTTCAGAAAGAGCTCAACCTTCCTTTGCTTTTCTCTGCATTCAAACATGCTAGATAGTAATATGCAATATATTATACAGGCACATTTAGACCGTTTAGACTCATTTCTGCAATCCGTGCAGCCTGATTTGGTTCTATCCAACTCTCAATCAATCAGTAACATTCTCAATTGATAGAATCAAAGGTGCCACTATGTACTTTAAGACTAAACTTCAAACAATACAAATAGTTTTCATAAAACCAATCCTCACATTCTTTTTGCATATTGATAAATTTGGCAGGATTAAAAGTTGGAGAGTTGGTCCTATCAGCAGAGTCTCTATTTGCGGCTGACTCTGAAAACAGGTAAGAATATGTCTTGACACATTTATCATACAAATGAAAATAGGATCTACATCTCTTTGACCTGGAAGCCACCGACGATGCAAAATAATGTCTCCGATACAAACAATCTCCATAACTTTTAGCTTCAGGTATACATGTATTGCGTGGTAGAGAAGGTGTAGAATCATTACGTTCCGATGATGCCACATTTTCGGATGGAGCAATACTTTCGAAACATCGCTTCAATTCTTGATGCTCTAAAGAACAAACCAATCCGCTGAATTTAAAAACAAAATCATCCAAGGTATCCAACTGTAATTTATAGGAAACTTCATCAGGAACAAGAGGCTTGTTTTTAACATCCACACATTCACCACGATCGAACAACTTGGATTCAAATTGAGGCATTTTTTAATAGTTATCGAAGAAATTTGATGACACCTCCAACAGAGCATTCTTCGTATGTTGAGGTTGCATTCAGACATTTATTCTTAAACTCTGGTTGGATGGTTAGGTCCTTTATGAAAACATGACGAAAGAATCGATTTCTTTTTTTGATTTTTAAAAAATTTAAATTTTTAAATAAAAAAATGGAGCAAACTCAAGAGTATGTCTTTGTCTTTTGCTTGTAGTTCAATCGGAATCTATTAATCCACCACAAATAATTATTTTCAATTAATACCCACAATTAAAACCTCTAAACAATTTGTCAACTACAAAAATAATAATTAATTTTGTGGATTTCAATTTAAAATTCAATATTTACGATGCTTGATCATCCCTTTATTCTTAGCTATCAAAATTTAATTTATGCAAGTGAAATATTACAACGTCAAAAAGAACAAGTAATCAAAGATATCAAAGATTTGAAAGAAAGAATTGAACTCGAAAATAAGGGAGAAGAATTTATTGACCAATTATATGTATCTCATCAAACAGTTCAACCAGTTCCAAACATCAATTTTTCCATGTATTTACAATTTTGCCAAGATAATCATATAGAATTATCTAAAGAACTGATACACGCTTTAGAAAAAGAAGACGAAACCAAACAAAGTGAAGAATACAAAGAATTAGAACGATTATTATCTAAGAAGTAATGAAATTAAGTCTTTAAAGATAATTAGAAAGAGTATTTATTCCATACACTCAGCTCGATTATATTTATTTTGAATTGACTTGTTGTTTGGCTAGTTCATTGCTGGATGTTATCTAAAGAATGTTCGGAACATCCATATATCAAACATGGCGATTCCAATAAGTTTCAAATGTTCCAATCATGAACAAGATGGTGGTAGTGAAATATGCATGACATACCTTCATGAAGGAAAAGCATTAAAGAATTCAAAATATTTTTTTATTAAAAAATGTTAAAGAACCTTTTGCGTCCATCATCATTCTCTCGATTTTGTAGCAGCCTCGGCTCCAAATCATCATCAATTATTGCTTCCTCAGCATCATCATCATCATCAATATATTTCAATAGTATTGCACAGAGTGCTCGTTTATTTCATTCTTCAATAACAACATGTGCTGGAGGCGCTGCTGAAGAATCCATTCTCGGTACAAAACCAACACTCATGAAGGAGGGTTTCAAGTTGTCCGAGCTAGAAAGAAAACCTAGAATCAGCCATAGAGAAAGAAAACGAAGAAGATTGGTGGCCATTGAAAAGGCAAAGAGAGCAACCACTGGTGCTCCAAGCCTGCAAGATGAAATTTACAACAAGAGACCTGTGGTCGAATTTCCAAATCGTTATTTTGCTCTCTATCTTCCTTCCGTTGTCAATAAGACTTCAAAAGTTGTTTTTCATGTGCCAATGGATTACACAAAGCCAGAAATTAAGGAATATTTAGAAACATATTATGGACTCAGTATTAAATCTGTTGCCACCATAATTACACAAGGGCGACTCAAACGTAGTAGAAAAGTGAGAGGAAAATTCGATAAGGAACCCGACATCAAGAAGGCAATTGTAACTTTGAATGAGCCTGTTGATTTAGGTTTCAGTGATGAGTTGAAGATTGAATTATCTAGACACTACGACAAACGTTTGAACGCTAAAATCAAGGAAGCACGAGCAGCTGCAGAGAAGATGAAGGATGAAGGAGCAGATATGCCTGAAGGCTCGGAGGAAGAGCAAATGAAACAACTCGAAGAAGCCCATCGTCAAATGGAAGAAGCCAAAGCCAGAGTGAAACAAAACAAACCAGAATCAGAATCTGTCGAAGTGAAGGACAAGTAACACAATCCATCAACCAACACGCAAGAGGAATGATAATAAATTTTCAACACATGTTTCATCGATTCATTTGAAAACAAAAGTTCCAATTTCATATGAAAGCTGAGTGTGTGAGTTGAACAGGATGATGATGAATTCATCCTAATGGCAATCATGTATCTTCACTTGACTTCAAGTCATCATCCCGTCTTCTTTCCGCCATCACAAAAAGTTTGCATAAAAATTTAAAAAAAAAGACTCGTATCTCCTCTTTCATTCTGAAACCATCCACAACCCGAGCATCATCATGTCCAAAATTAACGGCATTGAAACAGAATGGACTATTCTGCAAAGACAACATGGTAATTTACCTGAAGCTCTAGAGGAAAAGGAACAAGATAAAGTTGTTTACTTTAAGAGTGCCAGCGAGGAATTTGAAAACAAATTATCGGAAGCCTCACTCGAACAATTGCAACAAATTGAACAAGACAAATATTTAGATCAAGAAGAGGATGATCTTCTTCAACAAATTAAAGCTAAACGATTGCAAGAGCTCAAACAAAAACAATTGGCAAACAAGTTCGGAGGTGTAAAGGACATTTCTGCAACAGAATATGTGAAGGAGGTTTGCGAAAATCCAGGAAAAGGTGTCTATGTGTTGGTTCATTTGTATGCTCCAGCTAGAGAGGAATGCAAGATTTTGGATGATCGTTTGCAAACACTCTCCCAAAAATTCCTTGATATCAAATTCGTTCGTGTTCGAGGAAGCGCAGCCATTCCAAACTTTCCTGATAGTAATTGCCCAACACTTTTGATTTATAGAAATGGTAATAACTTGGGTCAATTCGTTGGATTGGGTAAGATTGGTGGTCGAGAAATGACAGCTGCTGATTTGGAATGGATTTTGGCACAATTCGGAGTTCTTAAAACTGACATGAAAAAGCCACCATCTGCTCGCGTTGCTGGAGATACCGGATTTAAATTTACTGGTGACTTCTCAAGCACAGTTGGATCCTCCTCCTCGAATAGAAGATCTGCATTTGACTTGGATGATGACAATGATGACGATTATTAATATTTAGTTAACTTTCCATCATTTGTGACCGTGCTATTTACAGTTTGGTACACAATTATTTATTTATTTTACACTCTCAAGAACAATTCTAGATGCACAAAACTAGTAGTTGAATTAATCATGACTCCATCGAGAAATGATATTAAAAGTAAAATACACTTTCATGCAAAAGAGATGACAAGATTCCTTTCATGAACAAAGAGTAGAAACAAGCAATATTGCACTGTTTAGTGACACGAAAATTATTTACAATTAGGGCTTAGTTTTCTTTTGAGCAGGTTGAAAGTTTGGAGGGGACGAACTAACCACTTCATTTGGTCTTTTTGGTCTTTGAAACACTGGAGGTGTATTTCCACTTGGAGTTGTTGACGATGTCATCTGGGTTGGTGGTCTTTGAAATACAGGTGGTGTTGCTGCACTTCCATCGTGGGAATTCATAACTGAACCATCCAAATCAATGTCATCATCCAATTGAAGATTGGCTTCCTCTTGCTTTACTGGATGATTCATCAATGGTTGACTAATCTCTACTGATGCAGATATCGATTCCAATTGTTGCTGTGTAGGAGTGAGGGAAGGAGATGGCATTGCTTGCGAAGGTGACCCAGAAGGATTTTGTGAAAAATAAGGATTCACAGGTTTTGGCTGGTTGTTTGGTTGATTCTTCTTCATTTGTGGCTTGCTAATTTGTTTGATATGTTCACGATCGTAAATAGTCAATCCCAATGCATTACCAAAGTTTTTGAGAGCTCTTTTTAAACCATCACTCACTGCCGATTTCTTTGCTTGCTCATAGGCAGCTCCTTTACCTTTTTGATTATCACTTGTTCCGTATCCGATATCTTCATGAAATGATCCATCCTTTAAACTCACTCTAACGATAGCCGATACTCCACAGTTGAATTTGCCTTGTGATGTTTCCTCTATATAATCGTTATTAATTTCCATAATGCTTGAAGACCATCCGTTAAATCCGAAAATTAAATTTGCCAATTCTATTGCTCGCCACGTTTCAATATAGTGAACATCACGGCCATTTGGACCTGGTCGTTTTGAAATGGAATCACTGTCTAGCTTTTTCAATAATTCTCTCTGAAGGAAATCTCGTTCTTCCAAAGAGTACTGGTAATTTCCAAAACTACCAGAAAGTGATTTTTGATCACCTTTTTGCTATCCTCCGATGACATGATGATGAGGTTCCTAGAGAGCCGAAGATGGGAATTGAATGGTGATCGAGTTCAAAGGAATGATGATATTTTTTTTTGCAACTTTGTTCTTTTTTTTATTCTTCCAAAGAGTGGAAGTGAATATTTCCACTTTTTCTTTGCATTTAACACATACTTACAATGTGATAGTGAAATTTGATCTCCTCTGTTTCAGTCTCGAGAATCTAGAGGAGAAAAAAAACAAACATGATCCTTAATACTTGCCTAAATGTGTTTATCTTCACCATGTTTATTGATAATCTTCAAATACATTGTAATTGAGAAATCATTGATTTGAGAAAGAGCCTTTGAATATTTGTTACAAGTACAGGACTAGACATAATAGGACCAATTCCAAAACAGCGGAATAAAAAACAGAAAAGGTAATTATTAAAATTGAGCTCCCTTGTTTCGTTTCGCCTATTCTCGATCAAAAAGAAAATAATGTCGTGTTGTAGCTGCGAAAATACCTCTTGTTGCAACAACAATCCCACAACCACCGTAGCATCCACAACCTCTTCATCGGATCATCATCCTTCCCACATCATCACTCCAAAAGACCAATCCGGTTTGCAATACCAATCTTCCGATGCTGTCTATAAGAGTGTTCAGGAATATTATGGAAAGGTATTGAGTACGACCAATGATTTGAAAACTTCGGCGTGTTGCACTCCCTCCTCAGGCCTTCATCCGATCATGAAAGCTCTTCTCTCAAAAATTCCTGATGAAGTGATGAGTAAATATTATGGATGTGGTTCACCACTGCCTCTTGGTGGTATTCGTGGACGTACGGTTTTAGATCTCGGAAGTGGTAGCGGAAGAGATGTGTATTTGGCTTCCATGCTTGTCGGAAAGAGTGGTAAATGTGTGGGAGTGGACATGACAGAGGAACAGCTCGAGGTAGCGAGAAGAAATATTGATCAATTAAAGAAATCCTTTGGAGAGGATGATGTGGCAACTATGGAATTCAAGAAAGGGTTTATTGAAGATTTAAAACAAGCTGGAATTGAAGAGAATTCTATTGATATTGTCATTTCAAATTGTGTGGTGAATTTGTCTCCTGATAAGGAAGCTGTTTTGAATGGAGTTTATAATTCCCTTAAATTTGGTGGAGAATTTATTTTCTCGGATGTTTATTGTGACAGAAGATTATCCTCTGAGGTTCGCAGTCATGAGCTGTTGTTTGGCGAGTGTATTGCTGGGGCGTTATATATCAATGACTTTATTGCATTGTGTAAGAAGATTGGTTTTACTGATCCTCGTGAGGTCACTCTCTCAGAAATCAAGATTCACGATTTCAGAATGAAAGAAATACTTGGAAATGCAAAATTCTATTCCGTAACATATCGTTTATTTAAACTTGATGATTTAGAACCTCAATGTGAAGACTATGGACAAGTGGCTATTTACAGAGGAGGAGCCAACGGAATGGATGAAGCATACAAGCATGCCTATGTATTGGATGGAAAGCACGTGTTTGAGAGAAATAGACCAGTATTGGTATGTGGAAATACAGCAAGTATGCTGTCAAAGCCTTCATGGTTGGCACCTTATTTTGAAATCATTGGAGATCGATCAGTTCATTATGGCATGTTTGATTGCTCCAAAGGAGGCTCCTCTCAAAGATGTGAAACCAACAGTGACGCAAGCAGTTGCTCAGGTAGCTCCTGTTGTTAACAGCGGAAGATTTCTTAGTTTTGTAAATGTGTGAAGGGAGACTTTTTCCTCAAATCACAAAGAACAAATGAGGATACGGTTTTCGCAAAATCAATTTGGATGAACTCTTTATTTACAAAACTCGCAAAATTGTTAGGGACAAAAATTGGAAAATTTGACGCCTCAAAGTGAGCGTACCATATTAAGGTTTGACAGTAAGTCATTCACACTCAGTAAATCAAAATTGTTTGGAGAAATCATTCGCAAAATAACATCTACCACTTCTGTCTTGTATTGGTAGTGTTTTGTTAAACGAGCAGCTAAAGCTTCTCTCACGCTGATCTCGTCGAGATCTTGCTGTTCATAGAGTTGAGACAATATGACTTCCTTGTCTCGGCTACAAAGTTGATATAATGTAACACCCAAGTGGAAAATTTCGCCAGCAATCTTGTGATCGACATTGTTGTTGTTGTCACTGGATCTTGTTTCAGAAAAGGTTTCACACAAAGTAGAAATTTTCTTGGATGGAATGACAAATCGTTTGTCTCGACTCGATCGAGTCAAGCTTGGTGATTTCCATCCAAAGTCAGATAAGGCAATCTTAATTTCATTCTCATCATCGTTAAAGGAACGAATCAAAATATTATGTGGTCGTATATGACCATGAAGTTGCTTCTCCGGTAAATGTTGAAGGGCGTGACACACCTGAGCAATCACTTGTTGAACCATTTCATCCGATAAAAACAATCCTTCCTCCTCCAAGAAGGTTTGTAAATCTCCCAATTCAATATATTCCATCTCAATGGCCACTGTATTTTCTCCCACCAAACACACATCATAGATTTGCACAAAACATTCGTGTGAGTTGGTCATGGATCGAATCTTCTCCATCGTGTCCACCAATTGTTTCGCATGTATTGCATTCTCAGCCTGAATGAGTCTCAACACTCGTCGTGTCGTCGAGTCATGTTCCGAGTATTTCACTTGATACAAGGAAGAGTGAGGAGGTTTTCGACTCATTCTCTCCACACTTTCAAATTTGGCCATAAAGTGTTCTTGTACTTGCCAATTGAATTCAAATTCCATCTTGGCAACTCCACCACTACCTGGAGAAGGCACATGAGGTGGTTGAGCGAGAGCGAGAATGGAAGAGCCTCTTCGTTTCCGAGGTTTGCTGCAACCTGAAGAAGAAGAAGAAGATGTGGTTTTCCAATAGGAAGGCATACGGAAGGTGTGTTGATTCGGAGAAGGATGATGAGAAGAGGTGGTCGTTGTTGTTGTCGTTGTTGTTGCCCAAGGTGGTCTCAGAACTCCATCGGTAATCTCTAACAAGGTGGCAAAGTTACAATCAAAGAGAGGATTGTGTTGGGTGATCCATTCATGATCGTTTTCATCATAGATGGTGGAATTCTTATTGTTGTTGTTGGAAGAAGCCTTTCCATCCGATGATGATGAGGAAATGGATTTTGCTTTTACGGTATGATGGTTGGTGGCGATCTTGACCATCAATTTCTTCATGAGGTTCGTCATTTTGAGTTTTGGTAATTCTAACGTTATTCTCCGGGAAGAATCAAGGTTTGGATATCATGCAGAGTCTTCTTTGTGTGAAAGAGAGAATTAAAAAACTTTTGTCGACAGTTCAAGTGGTGGTTTTGTTTTTTTCTCAGAGAAATCCTCTTCAGTGGAACGTTTGACATTTATGAGTGTCCCGAGAAGAAGAAACACTGAAGAGGATTTCGGAGTTTATTCGAATCAACAACACTCCTTTGCAAAATATCCAGCAATCGGAGGAGCAGTAAAAATAACATGGAGTGTTTCAATCACAAAATCGACCAGAACAGGTTGCGAAAAAAAATGACAGTTGAAAGCTCAGATTGGTGTGGAAGTTTCCATTTTTGAAACAGAGGTGTCCATAAAACTGAAAGTGCTCATTACTGGGCTCATATCATGTGGTAGGGACTTGAGTTTCTATGCAAATTCAATGATTCGACTTGCGTTGTTGTTAGTTCTTTGTTACAGGTCCGAAAATTGGATCATGCAACATCAAGTTTCATTTAGATTCCAATCCGGGATATTAAATTCTTGAATTTGTTCATTTCAAGATATTTTCAAAAATGATTGCTCATTTACAGTAATTTTTTTAAACACTGTTTCAAAAGTCTTTCGCACCAGCATTGTATTTAGTCACGAAAATTGTGTTTGCTTTTTTGCTTCTTTTAAACAACACGAACCAAACGCAAGATTATTTTCAATGTTCTAATTTGGCAAGTCATGGATTGAGTTGGATCTTTTGAACCACGGATGTTCCACAAACTATATTCTTTCACATATTTCTATGGAATTCCATGAATGTTAGTCTTGGGAAGTTTTATTCTTCTCAAAATTCATTGAATGACGACTATTTCCATACCTTCATCAACCATTGAAATTCACAAAAGTCTTTTCACAGCTTTTATCAAATTCTCAAATAATTTGTCAAGTGGCAAGTTGGGTCCCAAAGATTCGATGACTGGAAGAATTCGACATGCAAATTTGGAAGGTTCTTTATCATTCAATTTTAGATCCTGAATTAAGAGACATATATCGACAGGAATACTCACGACTGGATCCCTTCATAAGAAGACTCACTAAGCTGGTTGTCATTAAAAGCATCTTTTTCAAGTCAATTCAAAAAACGTCAATTAGGATTTCAAAATGTAAGAGTGACTTTCTCAATAAATGAACAATTAATTGAGATCAATCGTTTTCTTGTCTCTCTCGTCCATATCAATCAGGATTCAAAATAATTTCCACTTTTTTCGAGAAAAATGTCCACAACTTCCAACTCAACCTCTTCTTCTTTCTCGTGATGCAGTGTTGTGAGAGGGTGTCATGATACCTCTCTTGAGAATCATTGTAGAAAATCAAGACAGAGGCTCTGACATTGAAACGTTGCGTTTGGCAACTTGGACACTTTCGAATTTGTGTCGACATGAACCATTGCCTGAATTGGAGCAAGTTTCACCATGCATTCCTGTGGTAGCTCCATTATTGTACGATGGAGATGTGGAAGTATTGACAGATGCTTGTTGGACCATGTGTTATTTGTCAGATGGATCAGAGAATGAGGAACGTATTGAGGCGGTGCTTCAGTCTCATGTGGCACCACGATTGGAGGAATTATTGTTACACTCTTCCACAAGTGTGATAGCACCTGCTTTGCGAGTCATTGGGAATATAGCGACAGGAAATATTCTGCAAACTCGAACTCTTGTCAAGCTTGGTGTGTTGCCTATTCTTGGTTCTCTTGCAATACATCCAAAGAAATCAATTTCGTTGGAGGCTTGTTGGACGATTTCGAACATTACAGCAGGAAATGCAGAAGATATACAAGCAGTGATTGATGCCCATATTATTCCTTCCTTAATGAAACATATTGAAACACCAATTGCTCCAAATTGTGAAAAGTCAAACCATGAAGCCATTTGGGCTCTTTTGAATGCAATTACTGGTGGAACCACTGAACAGATTATTTATATCGTGGAGAAAGAAAGCGTTTGTGTTGAGGTGTTTTGTGACGTGTTATTGAACACCAATGACATCAACGACGACAAAATGCGAAGTGAAGCACTGCAAGCACTTTCAAACATTGTTCGAGCATGCCGTGAAAAAGGAGCCAGTAGTTGTTATGAAGAAATCATTGAACAGAAAGGATTATGGCACCATGTCATGTATAACAATTTCAGAGGAACATTAGGCTACGAAAAGACGTTTATGGATAATTTAAGAAAACCCAGGTCAGGTAGCTTGTTTGACGCTGACATTTCTCTCAAGGATGAAATGGAAGATGATTAAGATGTAAAGGACGTACCAACAACGCAAGTTGGTTTTGCTTGAGCGTACGTTTTACAAGCAATTTTGACAACCAGATTCCCATTTAAGGAGTATTGCAACCAAGGCGGAATTTGGTTTGTCCTGTTCTTTGGATTTGTAAGAGAATTAGATATTGATATTAATTGTGGTAAATGGTGTTTCTTTACATGGACCATGATCCACAATGATAGTGAAATATAATACAATAAAATTATTTACTTGTTCAATAATTTTAAAGATCTAGAGAGGGTTTGCTTGGTAATTCCACTCACACCCTCCATGCTATCCAAATTAATATCCTTAATTTGTTCTTTTTCTCCAATAATTAAAATACAAACGGCAGCTATTGTCGCTGGACTTTTACCAATTAATGCCTTAGCCATCTCATCATCTGGAATGGTCATTAATTTCTCAATAAATTCCAAAATTTGATATTTGACTTTGGTAGATAATTTCAAATCATCGGCAAATTTCTCAACATAGGATTGAGGTGAGTTGTACTTCTCTGTTTGAATTAATTGTCTTGTATCTGAATCCTTATTAATCAAAGAGATCCACGAGTTCAATGATTTCAGTTTCACTTGCAACAAGACAGAATATTCTTTGAGTGTTTTTGCAATTCCCTCTGCCTTGAGTCCACAATACAAACATGCACCAATACATTCAGATAGAGTCTTCTTATTCAACTTGTGTTTGTGATTGGTATACAAAATTTTCAATAATTGTTTCACTCGAAATGTATACTTGGATTCCAACTTCAACTTGTTCAAAATAATATCCGAAATCTTTGTAAAACCCTCAAAAAGAAACTCTCTTTCCAAATTTTTCGAACCTAGTTTGATGAATTGTTTGTCTCTATGATTTGCAATTTGTGTTCCTAATGTTAAATCTCCAACATTTTCGCCATTACTATTCCTACTACTCGTTGTTGTCATCATCACGACTGTATTTTCATCCATATCAAACAATGATTGTCCCACTCGTGAATGTGAGGAACTTTCACTACTATACTGTGCATTCTCATCCTGATGGAAATCTCTCTTTTCTTCCTCATTCCAATCAATGAGATGATTCGTCACCACAAGTCCACACGCCCGACACACCATCGTACCCTCGGAACGATCCTGCAAGACATTTTCATCACTCTCGCATTTGGTACAGAGTAGTGGATTGAACATGGAATGTTTTTGAAGCATTAATTGAATTCGGAAGGAATAATTAAAGTGGGAGGAAGAGGGAGGAGTTGGTTGAGCATGTTGAGAAGATAAATACCTCGGAGGCCGGAAACTACTAGGAATGATTGGATCGGGCATTACCGTGGTCGTTGAGGTCCTGCTGGTTGTTGTGGTTGTTGGAAGAGGAACTTGGGAAGATGACGGAAGAGAGGATCGATCATCCTGCATTTCTTGATCTTATTTTTTTTCAAATAAAAAAAATTATTTGAAATTTCATTTCTTTCACAATGTTCGCTCTATAATGTTAAAATGATTTAAAAAATATTGAATAATTAAACTGGTTTAGTATTGAGATGGATTTTTATTGGTATTTTATTGTAAATTACTGTATTATTACAATGTTATTGTTACTAATATCAAGAGAAAGGACAGGCTTATTAACTCTTAGATTTTCTTTCTATTCTTTTCAACAAGAGTAGCAACAAAGAGAGGACTGTAATTATCCACAATCACAACGTTCATCTTCTTTCTTGGAAGGGAACCAGAGCCAATCCAATTCGCAACCACAGGATTCCACAAGTCACCTGCATCGAGGAGAGATTTTGGTTTGGCAATGAGACCAGAAGCAATGGTCTTTTCATTTGGAGTAAGCACACCTTGGGAAACAAAGAACTTCTTGTCGGTGCTACTTCGATCGCTCAAACTCTTTGACAACTTGTCATAGAGATCAGACGTGGTCTGAACGTTAGGCGAAGGCGAATTAATGTTCGAGTGACTCCATAACAATCCTTGCGATTTTTTCACAGAATTTTCATGGTCATAGAGAACAATAATTCTTTGGGTGGTTCTCCAAAATTCCTTCAAGGAAGAGGTTGGAGAGAATTTTGTGGAATCTGCAAGCAAATTTCCGAATTTGGCTTTCAAAACCTTGAAAAGATATTCATGGTCGCTGTCATCCATATCATAGAGATGTTTAAAATCGAGAATGACAACTTCCCTTTTTCCCTTTGTCTTTGAGAAGGTTGCAATTTGGTCCAAAATTGGTTCAATAGGGCTATCAAAGAACGTGTGACACGTTTTAAGCATTTGAATCTTATCCTTAATTTCCTTGTCCCTGCACAAACTAATTTCAAAATATCGAATTCCATCCACCAATTGATTATAAGCTGATTGTGACTGAGTTCTGGCCCAGTTGGCAATGACTGTGTTCACTACGTTCTTTGGATAAAACTTCAGTACATCATTCAACTTTTTAATCGGTGTTTCAGCATTTGGTGCCATCTTGGATTCCGGAACCATGTTCGCCGAGAAGGACTCATGAGTACCAGGAATGACGAGAAAATTCAATGGCAAGTCTCCAATATACAAGACCAAATCATTCATCCATGTGGAAAGAGATCCCTTATTATAGAATGGTCCATCATACTTTGGAATGGGAGGATTGAAAAACTCTTGAACCTTACTAATTTCTGATTTGACTTTCTGTATGGCTTGATCCGCACTGCTTTTAACCCTCTCGACCACATGATGCAAAAACAAGGTATGAACCACTCCCCTCTGATTCAACGCTCTCTCCAATTCAAACAAATTCTTATGCATGAGATGCTTCTTCTTTGCCCATGTTTTCAAAACACGGAAGGCTCTCTTCAACATTCTCTTCTCCTTCTTGCTGTTGCCAAAGTGTTTGAGAAATTGAGCCTCCGCTTGCAACAATTCTTGGGTGGGAGCCCACAATTGAGAACTTTCCTGAATACAACAACACATCAAGATGAAAAGGATGAGAAGGAGAGAGCTCGCAAGAAATACAGTCCAGGAACGGGAGAAACCTCTTGAACCATTCCTTCTCCCATTGAGACTATACAACAACAAGCCTTGATGAGACATTGCTGAAGAGAAATTGTTTGATGTTTTTTTGTAAATTTAAAAGTTTCATACTACAACATTGTTTCAAATAGTACAATCGAGCGAAAAGAGTTGTTTGAGAGAGAGGTTCATGTTTCTGAAGTGACATGATGTGGAATGGGCGAGGAGACATTCATCATTTGATGAGTTGAAATTCAATGAACCTTAATCAACAGATCCATCTCTTGTCCCATCTTCTTTGTGAGGTCATCACATAGTATGTTCAGAATTCGAGAAATCAGATTGATGAAGCTTCGAAAGTGATTCGTCACACTCCCAAAATGTATGCAAAGACCTCACCTTCCAAAATAGAAATTCAAACGAACAAAAAAAATGTCAAGTTTGCCTCGCCAAAGTCCTCTCTCCATCATTTCAACAAGAGGCTCTATCGGAAGGAATGAAGATAGTGATGATGATGAGAGGTTGCCTATGGAGCCAACCACCACGAGTACCATGAGAAGGAGTATAACCGAAGATGATAGAACTGTTTTGGAAGTTACGAATGATCATAATAATTATTCGAGTGAAAATCATCACCATCATCATCGCTCAGGAACACCTCCGACCTCATCTACTTCTCCAAACACTAATACAGGTGGTGGTATGAACAACAATGAAGATGGTAGTAACATTGTGTTGACCAGTAGCAGCCCGAGAAGAGGCTCTCCTCCGACTCACCTAGAATCTACTAGCAGTAGTAACACTGCTACCGCATCAAAGGCTATTCGACAATTACCAACAGGAAATGTTGGATATGCTGGTGGTAATTCAACGAGTCAAATTCAAAGCTTTACTTCACATGTTACCTCTCCCCCTACCCATTCATCAACTCCTTACATTCCACATTCCCAACAATTATTTATATCGAACAATGAAAAAATTGAAAAATTGATGAAAGACACCTTCGGCTCGCAACTCTCAGGATTGTCCAAGACCATTTCGTTTTTGCAGAATGTGTGCAATATTGAAGAGAACTATCAACAAAAAATTGCTAATGAATGTAACAACAATTTTGACACTTTTTTCCAAGGAGAATTGGGTAAAATGCTATACTCATGTAGAAGCTTTTACTACAAAAACTCCAAAAGCTCTGAGCGTTTTACTAGAGATGTAAAAAATTTTCTGTGTGAACCTCTTCAACAAATCTACAAGGATCTCAATAAGAAAAAGAAGCTCTTCAGTCAAACACATGACAATATTTGTAAAACACATAATAATGCTCTTAATGATCTTCAACACAAAAGGAAAAATAACGATCAAAAGAGACAAAATTTAGAAAATGCAGAAAGAAAATGGAAGTTAGCTCTATCTCAGTCGCAGTCAGAAAAGTCAAACAAACATGAATCGGTGGCAGCCTCTATTCTCAGTACTTTTACTTCCCTTTCTAACGAGCAAACAAAATCCAAATGTAGGTTGATTGGAACGGTTTGTTTCACTAAAATATAACTTTCAAAGATGAACAAAATTTGGAGGAATATTCAGAAAGTGAGATTGAATTACAACAATCCAAGAAAAAATATGACTTGCTTGTTCACAATTCGCTTCAACCACAATTTAAAGCCATGTCAGACAAATTATGTGAACAATATACAGAGAATGGTACCATCATTCATCTTTATATGCAACATCTAACCAAATTACTTGAAGCAAGAGTTATAGAGGCCCAAAATAATTTGGAAACATTCAAAAAATGTGTCGATTCCATGAACTTGAACGACATAGAAACCTATTTGGCTCCATTTAAAATTGACTTTGATGCGCCAAAACGTCACAAGGAAGATCATTCCCATAGTTTTGAGAAATCAAATTCATCATCAAGTATTGGAAGTACCACTAACACTACACCTTTTATATCCGTTTACAGCCAAGAACGTGATGAAGATACTATTTATTTCGAAAATGTATTGAACGAAATTTGGAAGAAAGATGAATCCACAGAATCCACAGAACTGCCTGCTCAACAGACAAGTCTACCAGCTATAGAAACACAGCAAAGCTCAGAAAGTGGTGTCTCCTCTAATAGCTCTGAGAAAGCTATTGTACGGCCAATTGTGGATAGAAAATACATGTCCATGTTGAATGAAACCAAAAATCGCCTCAGTCAATCAGAAAAATGCAGGCTTGGATTTTGTAAAGTTCTCAATCAAAAACGGTCAAACGCCTGTTTTTCGAAATTTGACTATTTCCAAGATCTTGCAGAATTGATGGGCTATTGCTTGGATCTAGCTCACAAACAAGCTGACCAAAACGTTGGAAGATTAATGTTAAACATGACACAAACGTTTTACTACTATGGAAATGATTATCCAGACCTGCCTGAAAGCTCTGCATTGCCCAAAGAAAAGAAGAAAATATTTGTTTACTCAATTTTGGATGATATGGACTGTTGGCAGGATTTAAGGTTTTGGGAATATTGCCTCTATGACGCTCTAAACAGTGAAAAGATGAATAGACAAATGAGCAATCAAGTTGACAACCAACAATGGCAATCAGAACATGAAAATGTTGTTTTTGGCATTTTGAGCAGTTTTTGCTTTACAATGAACGAGATGAAAATCTCTCCTCGAATCATTCGGCAATTTGCCGACAAAATGTGTAATATTAACTCACTTAATGATGACTATCGACAAATGGTCTTGTCTGTTGTGGACAATAACAGCTCTCTCAATGATGGTACTTATCAGACAGAGAAAATGTCCAAATATCGATCCAAACGTTTAGGAATGATTATGGAGCAAGATTCAAGCGAGCTTGATTTATTGAGGATCAAAATTCAATTAGAATCAACTAAAATTGAGAACGACTATTTTACTCCAAGATCAGAGACAAATTCTACGGATGAAGCTATTGATACCATTCATAATAGAGAATCGAATGCTTCCCATCATGATGAAAGGAATGAATTTTCGAGTTTACCAACCGGGGTGAATAATGACACATCGATCAACAATGAAAATACTAATTAAATGGATGATGGTATTTTTTGTGATCCTGGTCTCCTCTAAAACTTCAAGGTTTAATAACGCATCCATGGTTGTGGCATATCGCCTCCAACATGAGCTCAATCAGAATCAATCATAAAGTTTGAAATGGGATGAAGTGTTATTTTCTTAATCAAGCGTTATCAAGAAACAACTCAACATTTTTTAATTACCAAAGACGAAAATTCCATTTTGGGATAAAAAAAATGAATCGAGACCAAATTGAGGAATACATTACCACCAAACTTCAAATCCCACAAAAGAATTTTGAGCTCCGACCACCTGTGTATTACCGATTAAAACCAGGAATCAAAGATCCAAAAGAAAATGAAGATAAAAATTCATTGTTAGGATTTTTAAATTCTCCTGATGAACCACAACAAGAATTGCCCAATGATTTGAGTGTGGTGGAACCTGTTCCGAAATCAAAAACAGTGGACATGTTTGAAGAGAGTGAATTTAAAAAACCATTAACGGATGAGCAAATGAAGGACTTTAATGTATTCCGAATGTTTTACAAGATATTTGGAACCAAATGTTTTTCTTATGCTAGTTTAATTTCTGCTGGTATTTCAATTCCTGTTACGTTATTCGTAAATTATAGATTTAAAGGACTTGGAAAGGAGAGAGTAGCTGCAACCATTGAGAAGGGAGCTTGGTCCTTCTTTATACCTCTCTTTATTGTTTATCCAATTTGTAGATACAACAAGACAAAGACTGATGACAAATTGAGAGAAGCCATTCGAGGAAGAAACTACTAGTGCGAAACACGTGCTCCCAGAAACAACACGCCCACTTTTTTTACTCCACACAATCATCAATGTTCACAGCCGCTACACACCACTTTTTGGATAAATTGATTCTGAATGCACAACATTCAATTTAGGGATGCAGATGGAAAATGAATCACCAGTAAACCTCTCTCGTTCAACCTTGAAATGTCACTGACTGAGGAACAACACGACGCAAAAAATGTCTGATTATCTTAAAGCACTCTATGGTGAGGAGGAGGAATATGATGATTATGATTCCAACGAAGAAGACTACGATGAAGATCCATACTTAGAGAAAGAGGATGATGACAATCAAGAAGAAGTTGTTGAAAATGTTGATCCACAGCAAGATTCCAACGAATCCGAGGAGGTCCACCACAGTCATTCCATTCCCTCCGAATTGGGATCCAATATGACCTCTTGGTCTTCTTGTCTTCTTTTTCCTCCGAAACCTTCATTTAAAAACCATGTTCGATCTTTGTCAAAACAAAAGAAAGTAGAACATCACGAACGTGTCATTGAATACATTGGTGAAGAGGAAGTTGAGAAATATAAAGAAAAATACTTTAATAATCATGATTTGGAGCGTTGGAACAGTACCTATCAAAACACCATCATGGAAAAGACAAGTATGATCACCAAGGTACCAATACGATTTATTGAATCTCACAAATTAATTTATGAAAAAGTGGATCATGTTCTTGGTAGGAAACCAATGAAACCGAGAGGAGCAGTTCAAGACAAGGTGGTGGACTTGGGCTATGACTTGGCACTTTCAAATATGGTGGGATGCTTGTTTTCGAATTATATTTACCTTTCAGGAGGTGAAAAGGATGGAAATTCCTATTCACAAACCATTGTATTTGACATTCACAACAAGAAATGGATCAATTTTTCAGAAATATACAATAATTGCTTTGGATATTGGAACAGACAATGGCCGATCAATCCACCACATTCAAAGGATCATATTCTTGTCAGCCTGAGCGGTTATTTGATTTGGTCCAGTTGGAACGAGTGCTTGTACCTTCAGCCACCTGCTCAACTGATAGAAGGAAATATATTTTTTTCAAAACAATGGGATTCTGTGTCCATGCAGACATTAGATACGATTGAACACACTACAAATTATTCACATAGCAGTTCACAGAACAAGTTTTGGATTTTTGGAAGACGAAGTTTGAAATCCAAACAGGTCACTAATCAACTTGTGGTAGGAGAGCTAACTCGAGCGACTTCTTACAGCATTACTTTAGTACGAAAACTGGTACCAAGCGATGGAGCTCCTTTACCTCGAGAAAATCATGCACAATGTCAAGTTGATGACAAGATTTTTATTTATGGAGGAAACTATATGGAGACTCATCAGTTGTTAAATGATTTACATGTTTTTAACGCAACTGCCAAGCAATGGATTGAGGTTGATCTAAGTATTTCTCCTCCTCCAATGAGAAATCACTCTCTTTGTTCTGTTGGAAAGTACATTTATTTGAGTGGTGGTATTTTAGAAAATAACAAAATTAGCAATGTCATGTATCGATACAATGTGAGCAAGGGAAGATTTTCAGTGGTCATTCCAAACAACCAAGATGCGCTTGTGTGTGCTGCTGGAAGAGCATTCCATTACAGTATTGCAATTTATGATCACATATTATTTGTGGGAGGTTTATGTGACTTGCAACAACGAAAACATGCTCCACATGCTGCACTCCTTCATTATGCTTTAGATGATGGTGTTGAAAATAGTGCCTATGTTTATCTTAAACATCAACTCGAAAAGCAAAAACAAGGAGATTTAGAGAACTATGACATGATACTGAGGGTGGCAGATCGTGATCATGGTGAATCTCATTATCTTTATTGTCACCGAACGCTTCTCATGACTCGAAGTGAATATTTTAAGAATTTACTTCAACAAATGAGCAGTCAGGAAGTAGAATATTCAGAGGATGGAACTAAAATAGTGATGAATATGGAACACAAGTATCATTTAGATGCTGTACAAGTCTATGTGAGATTTCTCTATACTGGAAATGTGATTTTACCAGAGGATGTGCAAGAATCATGTCTACAAGAAATTATAGAGTTATCAAAATTTGATCATCCAAAACATCAGATATTTTCTGACCTTTCTGAGCGAAAAAAGATTTATTTGGATTCATCAGCAAAAATTTTACAAGAATTGAAAAGTGATTTTCATCAACTCTATTTACAAGTGGAGCAATCTGTTGACAATTTTATTTGTGAACCATGTTTTGAAAATTCCTATGCTGACGTGACGATTCAAATCTTAGATCCTCATTCTCATCAAGTATTGCATCAATTAAGAGCTCACAAATTCTTCCTTAATCGATCTGCTTACTTTGATGCTGTATTTTCCTCAAAGATGGAAGAATCCACAACAGGCATTATCAAATTTAACGAAATATCACTCAACGGTCTTTTATGTGTTTTGAAATATTTATACACGAATCAAATTGTGGTGTCTATTGAGACAGCGATTGAAGTATTTCTCAGTGCTCTGCTCTTCCAATTGAATGAAGTTGCCAATCATGCAAGAGTCATTGTTCGAAACAATATTACTGCCCAGAATGCTTTGGAACTTGTTGTGTTGGCAGATGTGTACAATGACGTTTCCATTCGTAATCATTGCATTAAGGTCATCGCAGAAAATTTCACAGAATTATCGAGTCGAGAAGCCTATCAATATCTTCCTGAAAAAGTGAAATCAGAGACTCGTGAAGTGTACTTGTACAAGTTGAGAAAATTGTCAAAGCAAAAGAAGTTTAATAATTCGAAAGAATAAAAGTCATAAACATGTCGAATTTACCAACAGAGTGTTGCGACCATTCAACAGGACCCATG
Organism: Naegleria fowleri; assembly: GCF_008403515.1. Lineage (NCBI taxonomy): Eukaryota > Heterolobosea > Eutetramitea > Acrasida > Naegleriidae > Naegleria > Naegleria fowleri. Next base: position 148,930 of record NW_025407984.1, on the reverse strand, counting down.
GAGAGTTGTTGCTGATTTGACTTTCCAAATGAATTTGCATTTTCTGAACAGAACTTGAAATTCAATTAATCCATTCTCAGAATCAATTAATCCATTCCGCATTCTGAAGTACATGCTCGAATTCTTCATCGATCTCAAAAGTGGACTCAACATCCTCACCACACTCATTTGCAAAATCAAAAGTTTCTCTCATTTGATAGAAACCATCTTGTGGATGATTTCGATGCCACTTTTTATGATTTCTTGCATCATTGCAATCATAGGATCGAAAATAATTCTTTTCTCGCTTCTCTTCGTGTTTGGTAGCAATAAATTCCAATCGATCATATCCTTTCGAAGAGTTGTATTTATGGAAACTATTGGAAAGATAAAACGGAGCTGTGGTTGCATTCATTCGTTCATCCAATCGTGCGGGAATGCTTGTCAATGAATGAGAAACGTGCTGGGTGGGTTCTTGTTCTAATCTGTGAGCTCCACTCTTATATTCGACATTCGACACTGAATGTTTCCGAAACTTTTTATGTCCTCCCTTGTATCGACGAGAAGCAGTTTTCGGAACACGAGGTGTTTGATATTTGACTTTTCCAGAGCGAGCAAGTGAACCCCAAATCATGTTGTTGTTTTTGTTTTCTTGTGCTGAAGGTTATAAAATGATTTTCAAAAGATTTTCAACAAGAAAACTATTAATAGTTGTTGTAAAATAATGAACTGACAAAGAACTCGATTCAGCTGAAGATCTTTTAATTAATGCCACAATAAGCGTTGATGAGAGCCTCAAAACCTGATGCTCTTGCATTGTTTTTCGAGCATATAGCTTCACATAAATCAGGGAAGTCAGACTGCTCAGAAACATTTTCAACATGTGAATATTCGCATAGAAATAAGATCAATTCACTGAAATGACGCATTGAAAACTTACCGTTAAGCTAAGATAGTCGGTCAAGAATAACAGTAAATCAAAATCCGACACACGATCCACGAATTTCTGTTTCTTTCTTTCCAAAAGGACTTGTTTCAGCTCATCCATGGACTGCAGAGCTTCATTTCCAGGTCTGTTTCTTGGTGGAAAGCCAACGAGAAAGTTTCCTTGGTGCGAAGCAATGGCAACATTACTCACCAGCAATAAGGCGTCAATTTCATTGGTCATCTTTCTCTCGACCTCTACTTGTTTTTTGGTTATTATAAACTCTGGATTGGTTGGGTGAGGTTCAAGTAAACCTTTTTCCCATAATTCTACACACTGTTTGCTGACTTGATAGGCCTCGAATACAATTTTCCCCTCCTCATCCGCTGTAGTTATTTGTGTAAAAATTGGTGATAATGATGACAACATGGCAATGTTGATCAAAATTAATATTTGTCAGGTTGTAAAAATGCATTGCTATCAATACTTACGACATGCAGTAATTGTCACAAATGATGGTCCATACTTTGACTGGAATTCGGCCGCTTTTAATATTTCAGGGCCTAACAATGGATATTCTCTCTGACCGTCATGAGAGAAAATCCAACCAACCTTCTTCATTCCCAACATGGCAGCCAATGTATCAGCTCTATCATTGTAAATTGGATCCTCTAATTGAGTGAAGCCTGTTGGTGTGCTCTCTTGTTTTGGTTCATATATAACATGGATATAGACATCCTGATAGTCGTCATCCAAATTGAAATTCTCATCCTTGCTTGCCTTTTTCTTTTCTTCCTCACTTGGTTGTGGTTTCTTTCCAGGAGTTGTTACGCCATACAAGAATCCAAATCGTTGAAATTGGAATTTAGTTCCAGCGAGAAAGTGTTGAAATGATTGACCGGCATATTCGTCCAAATAAGCAGTCGAAGAAATTGCATATTTTTGGTGTTTGATTGTTACTTTGACCTGATTGACTAAATCCAAATATTCATTCAAGGTCCAATGTTTCTTTCTTTCTCTTAAACCTAAATTATTTAGGTCATCACTTTCTCTGAGTTGAGCCTTTCTTTCCTCTTCTTTTTCTTGTTTTGATTTAAATTGAGTGGTATCATAAGAAAATTCAACCATATCTCCGTGTTGAAGACAAGATTGAATAGTAGCGGAATCCTTGAGAGGACTCTTTTCACGGAATTTGTTTACTGAGATGTTCCCATGAGGCACGCTTGTTTCAGCCTCAAGTAATTTCTTTAAATCCAAAACAGTTTGATTTGCCTGTAAATCCAAACGGAATGTGCCGTCCTTTCCTCTTGCTCTGATCAACATTGTAATGGTTGTTTGATTGTGGTGGTTGTTTAGAATTTGATTGTTGTACAATAAAAGTATTCTCAATCCCGAAGGTGTTTCAAACGAGACTTGTAAAATTTCAAGAGTTCGCAATACAAGGCGATGATGAAGAAAATATATTTACAGATAATGATGAACAATCCCGATGTGAATGAACGAATGATGATCAAGGACAATGAGATATCCACCTTTCCTTGTTGTTGGTTTCTATTTTTTGATGAAGAAAAAGACAACAACAAGGTTACGCACACAAACAGAGAGAACTCAAGCCTAAATTTAGAGTGGGGTTTCCGCTGCGATCACTCTGTGTTGAACGATGCGCTCGTGAACAGATCATGATCGTCATCTTCATGAAACAATGAATCTTCCCAAAAGACCTCACAATTCCACACATGTGAAAATTACCTTTATTACAAATTGATTCAATACACATCGTAATATTATTGTGAAATGTAGGAACAAGCTTCAAGGAATTGATCAAAGGTAAAGGTGGCCATTCCATTTCCTTGCTTGTCAAATAATTGGAATGAATTCTTGCAGGTTCCAATAAAGATTGTGAAATCAATATATTCAGCAAAAGTGAGAGCTTGTTTGTTCTTGCTGAAACATCTGAACAATCGATCAACAGCTTGTGGATTAATTTGATATCCCGACATTTGGAGAGCTGACTTGACTTCATTCACGTTCAAGTTTCCGCTACGATCCACATCGGTTCTCTCAAAGGAGGTCTTCATGTTCATGAGATAATTGTGCAATTGTTCGAATTCTTGGAAGCCAATTTGTCCAGAGTTATCCTTGTCGAACATTTTGATCATTCTTTGAGCAACGATCAGATCGAAATCCATTCCGCCCTTTGACAAGACTGACTTCAATTCATTTGGAGAGATTTGTCCAGATTTATCGATATCAACAGCATCGAACCAAACTTTGAGTTGAGGATTGTGTGGTTGTTGGATTGGAGTGAAATATGGTTGTTGTTGGCCAAATTGTTGTTGAGGTGGCATTTGTCCAAATTGCTGTTGTCCTTGAGGTGGCATTTGTCCATATTGTTGGCCATATTGTTGTGGCATTTGTCCATATTGTGATTGTTGCATTCCTGGTTGTTGAGGAGGCATTTGACCATATTGTTGGCCTTGAGGTGGCATGCCATATTGTTGTTGTGGAACTTGACCTGGTTGGCCATATTGTTGTGGAGGCATTTGTGGTTGACCTGGCATTTGTGGTTTTTGGCCATATTGTTGTGGAGGCATTTGACCATATTGTTGTGGTTGAGGAACTTGACCAAATTGTTGCATTCCTGGTTGTTGTGGTGGCATTTGGCCATATTGTTGTTGACCATATTGTTGTGGCATTTGACCGTATTGAGATTGTTGCATTCCTGGTTGTTGTGGCATTTGACCATATTGTTGTCCTTGAGGTGGCATTTGTCCGTATTGCGATTGTTGCATTCCGTAAGGTTGTGGAGAATGATGTCCTGGTGGTACTTGTTGTGGGACTTGTCCTGGTTGTGGACTAGATGAAGTCAGTGGAGGAGTCATGGTTCCGTGTTGTTGTTGTGGAACTTGACCTGGCTGTCCAGACACTTGAGGAGGCTGCATATGAGAATATTGTGGAGGCTGTTGTACGAATTGTTGTTGTTGTTGTGGGACTTGACCTGGTTGTCCGTATTGTGGAGGAACTTGTCCGTACTGTGGAGGTTGTTGTTGCATTTTTTTGATCAGAGACAAAACAGGAAGTCAAGTCAAAGATTTTACAATGTGAAAGATCTTTGTTGTTCACGTGGCTGCACAAATAACGAGAGCACCCCTAAAGAAAGGGACACCAGAATTATCGTGACTCGGAATTATAACTAATTCGATTTTGTGTCACAAGTGTAGGAGGTTCTGGTCGTACATGTTTCGAACCACTTCGGCAAAGATTTTACGTGAAGATGCCATGTTGTGTTGTGTGAAAAAGGAGCAAACGAGTGGGACTTGATCTTCTTTGTGTTGGTTGGTGAGATGGCAAACAGACCATGGCGTCAAATCAAGACTATCCTTGCAATGTTGAACAAGATAATAGCAAGCTTTCTTGAGGTGTGTCGTATCGGGAGAGTAAATGGCGAGTTCTCTCTTGAACTGATTGTCTTTGTCTGTGTAGGCACACATGACATAGAGAATGTCAAGCTTTCTCTTTTCTAAGAACTCCTTAAAGGATTGAACGAGATTGGGATCTTTCTCGAGCCATTCCTCCAGAGATCTCTTCGCTGTAGCAATTCCAACATTTTTCGAACCCATTTTCCATTCTTTATAGTCACTCCTCAATAAATCTTGTGAACTTAATTTCGATACGTTAAATCTTTCAAAAAAAAGCTTTTCAAACAATTCATCTTGATCCTTTTTTGAAAAGGAAATAATATTAGCAAGTCTTTTTGCTTGTGTTTCATCTTTTGGAGTAACCTTTTTAAATTTTGGATCCAAGTTTACAGTATCCAGTAAAATGGTTCCAAGGAGAGCCTCACAAAACTCCCGCTCCTTGCTCAAAAAATCATGTGACATTTTCTCTGCAATCAACGTGCAGGTAGAACCAATCAATTCAATGGTTCGTTTTTCAGGTGTCACGATTGATGTATAGTGTTTTTCGTCGGCATGGTGATCAATAATTTCATAAACAAATTTTCCAAGTAAATCCTCTTGTTCAGGAGCTAATTTGTTGTGATCTGTCAAAACCACACGTAATGTGTTTTCTTGAGCTAATTTTTCAAGAATTTGAATCAAGGTTGGATTTTGATGATAGAAAATTAAATCCTCAACTCCAACTCCAAACTTTTCCAAAAACCATGTGGCATCGGTTCTTAGATTATACTCATCTTGTGGAATGTTCACGATAGGTAACGTTTTCACATTATTCTTTTTCGAAAGAGCATACGAATATGTAATGGACGAAATGATGGAATCCAAATCGCTTGCTGGCGTCAAGAATATTCACATTATTCAATGAAATTGTTTTTTCATCATAACAATGATAGAATTAATTTCATCACCATCCGTTTGTTATTACGAGCATATTAATCCATTCCGATACTGTTCTTCCATTCAACAAACATACCTTGATTTCCAATGCAAATCGTATGAATTGAGTCGTGTTGAATGTTCTTGAGAGAGTCTTTACACGATCTCAAGAAGGCTTTCATTTTTAATCGTGATTTGCCAAATCATGCGATGAGGTTGCAACTGGTCCACTCGAGATTGTTGTGAACATCATTTGTTTCTACCTTAATATTCATGTACTATGCATTGGAAACTCCACACACATCCATCCATACTTTCAATACAAAAGCGTCGTCCCTAAACAGACCTTTGCCAAAAAGACATTTCCAAACGCAGCGACGTTTTTATTCCACTAAACGTTCAAGCATAATTTACAGCAAATTCATCTCTCCCTGTTCTCTATCTCTTCATTCCGAGCACGCACGATTCATATCATTCATCATCATCATCATCAATGATGGTAATGAGGTTCACGTGGCGCCAAAATTTTTCTTTCAAACACCCTCATAAGAGCCCTCTCGCAGCGCATTTCATCTACAGCTACCACATTTGATGGCTTTCAATGAAATCATCACCGAGAGAGTTTGAGGAAGGAAAAATCAAGAGAAAAAAATTCTTTTGACTCACCCAATTCATTCAATTCAATTTCTTTGGCTAGGCTCTTGCAAATATCGAGAGAGACCGAGCGAAACCAAATCATCGTTCTGCTCAACTTGTTTCTTCGTTCCTTGTCGTAAAAAGTTTCTTCTTTTTCAATATTTTGATTGGGAAAATTGTTACAAGCACAGCTCTCAATTCCCATCACGTGTATTATTGATCATTTCAAACCAAAAACTGTTTGCTGATTGTACTATTGAACAATGGAAAGATCGTTGCAAAACTTGGAAGAGGTGAAAGTTGCTTCTCCATTGAAGACCAACCAAGTTAATTCTCCGCGTGAGGTTTTGAAACAATCCAATGACAGTAAGGCTAAGGGAAGCAATACCAAGTCTTCTCCTTCCACTCCTGTAAGAAGTAAAAGCCCAACTCTTCCAGCAAAGAAGGACAAGAAAACACCTTCCGAGAATGTTAGGGCCTCATGGAAGACTCCCGAGAATATGAAATTCAAATCATGGTCAAAACCTTCGCCTTGGAGCGCTTCTAAAGCTGAGAGATTCAAAGATGAAAATGTTTTGACCCCTCCCCCTACAAAATACAACATGAACCTTTCGTCAATGGACTCGAAGGAATTTGCTTCCATTTTCAAATCTCAAAGTCCAAGATTTAAGGAGCCTAAAATTGAGACACCTCCTCCAACCAAATACAACGTTGTGGATCCAAACTTAAAACATGGAGATTTGGCCTCTGTCAGTTTCAAAACGACAACTAAAAGAGAATTTGAAATGGACAGAAAACCAACGTCACCTGGATGCACTCAGTATTCTCCAGTGACCTCATCAATGGATTTCAAGCATGGAATTGTCTCCTCCTTCAGGTCATCAGTCGACAGATTTAAATTACCGACCCCTTTGACGCCTCCTCCAACAAAATACAACGTCAATACTTCGACTTTCAAAGTCAAGAAAGACAATAAGGCTTTTGGATCAATGTCGCCAAGATTTGTTGAGCCAAAATCATGCACCCCTCCATCGACCACGTATGACACCAGCAAGTATTCTGATTTTTGTAAGCAAGTCACAAAAAACACCTCATCCCCATTTAGCACTTCCGCGAGTAGATTTTTCGATTTGACTCTGAAAGAAGCAAGTAAGGTGCCACCAGCTGGAGCGTACACAGTGCCAGCAAATTGGGAGGAAATTATTTACAAAGGTCCATCCAAAAAGTAATCGTTGTTGCAATAGTTAGATTGTATGAAAATTTTGAAACCTGCATGTCATTCCAAATCTCAATAAATGTAAAATTTTGCAACAGTCTTCCAATGTGGCGTTCTGAGTGTGAGTGGCAAAAATAACAGTGTCGTCATGGTGAAATAATACTTTACGTGAGTGGTTTACTTGAAGCAATGTCGATTAATTGCGTTGTTGGAACAAAATTGGAGTAAACTTTTACTCCAGGGATGAATGCCGCAAAATTATTTGGAAGGAAAAAATTGGAAATTAAAAGAGTATCAGGAGCATCTTGATATCTTCAGAATCATTTAACGTTCAAGACTTGAGAAGGATTAGATATCGAGCTATTCAATCGTGTTTCCAAGTAGTGATCAAATTCCCTTGAATCCATGAACCTTACAAACACGTCATGCAGATTTCCCATACAATCGTCAAGCATAGCCTTATGAAGAGCTCTATAAAAATTAAAAGTAGTATTCGATGATGGGTTGATTTCCTTGATTGCTTCTGTTTGAGTTGATGGTGTAGGTGTATCGTTATTGTTGCATTCTTCTGGAGGGCTATCTATCTTGATAGTAATAGAAGTTTCAGAGAGAGGAGCATTTTGTGGAGCTTGATTAATTTGATCATTTTCATTAATTTCATCTCCAGTCGTTGGGGTCTCTGTTTTGTCTGGATTGTTAATCTTTGATTCAGTCATTGAGGAATGACCATTTTGTTGGGAAGTGTCATCATTGACGTGGTGACCATTTTGTTGGTCTTTTTGTTGATTCAGAGATGTCACAACATCCTCTATTGTCACTTTTGGTGCATTTTCTGTGGTAGTGTTATTGTTGTTGTGGTCAGTTGGACTGCCGTTAGAGTTACTGCCACTCAGGATGTCCTTATTATTGATACTGCTCAAGTCTTGATTACTCTTTCCAACTATCGTTCGTGGCGAATTACCCGAATAGTTTGCGAATTCATCCAATCCGCCTCTTCTCTTTTTTGATAAAACTGCAAATGTACAAAAACCAATATTCATTTCAAATTCAGCTCCTGGAATTAAATAACTCTCTTCCACAGATTTCATTTCTTCAATAAATGCCAACTCTTTGTCTTGCTGTGATAACACTTTCATGGATTGTCTTTTTTGATTATTAATTAGGTGTTGTACTGAATTTGTTTTGGCTGCAAACTCCTCACAATTAATGGTCAGAAGAACCTTCAATAGGTCTAAATTCTCATGAGAAAATTCCTTCTTTGAGAATTTATAGAGAAATTCAAATCCAACAGGATCAAACAACACATCGGCCAAGTGATAGTGTCCATTCGTGCCGGAGCCTCCCACTTGTGCGCTGACCGATCGATTCACACGATTGACCACACTGCTGGCGGATGGAATCGGTGAAACTTCACCATTGTTTGACGACGACGAGGGTGAATTGGGAGATCTTGTTTTCTCGATACTTATTTTAGAGAGATTTCGATTCGAGGAAGCGAGTTTGATCATGAGTTTCGAGCCCAATATCTTTCTTGAAAGAGAAGGTGAATTGGGAGCTGTTTGACTTGGATCCGAGACAACCGACTCGCTATCGACCGTGATGATATTATTGAGTGGAATGGAGAGAGGAGGCGCTCCGTCGTTGTTCTTGTGTTGTTGTGGACGCTTGGCGTCATGTTCTTCGGGTCGAGGATGAAGGCAAGTGTTTCCCATGATGATGACGGTGACAATGTTTTCGTGAAGAAGAGATTTTGTTCGATTTGTTGTTCGTTCGTTGTTATTGTGGTGGTGGTTGTGGTTACTGCTGAGGTCGTGAGAAAAAGAATTAATTTGCTGATTTTGGTCCCTGTGGAATCTTTTGTGAATGTTCAAGTGTGTGTGAAGTGCTGTGAAGATTTGATGCCTGTCACTTTGTGCTTGTGTGTGATTTTGAAGTTAGTTTTGTGTGAGAAAAGGCTGATTATTTCGAATGATGATCATCATAAGCAAATTAAGAGGCAAGTTACAAAACATGGAGAGAGAAAAATATGAATTATGCAAAGTTTGTTCATTAAAAGGATTGTTTACCAAATAATTGTCAAGTGTCAAGAAAATGATCTCGAGTGGACAAACTTACCAATTTAGAAGGACAATTATCGTTTTAGTGATGAATCAATACAACGATAAGAATCCACTATTTCTAATGTTTTGGTTATCAAGCTCACTATGTAATGACGATGATGACGAAATTGAGATGTGAACGAATTTCAACACTCTTCCGTAATGATGACAACAATTGATGGGAAGGAATTTGTTATGGTCGAGTCGTTGAGAAGATAGATTATCAACAATGACTCGTCTTTCTCTCACTCTTGAAAACGTTCAAAGTGGAAGATGATGTCGAGTAGGAAATTGAGTAGTGTTGATGTTGAATGAACGTGCGCGAGGCTTTCACGTCGACGTGGTGGTGTTTTTCGTTTCTCTCTCTCTTGCGGTGATGAGGATGAGGGCAAGGATGAAAGATGTGGTTGAATCGCAACGACCACAACAACCGCAATTTTCTTTGTTATAGTACGAATCGATCTCTTCTTTTTTTTTGAAAGAGTGTCAATTGTCCTGAGAAAGTGTGTGGTTGGGTTTCCCTCTTGGGTTTCTACTTTTGAGAAAATTCTCAACAACAAACCGAGCGCGCGACGAGAGAGGTGTTGGCTCTTCTGTGTTATGATTGATTTTATATCAACAGTTGTTGGAAGAGAAAGCTCGTTTGAAAAAAAGTGTGGTTCTCTCAACACAGGTCTGAAGAGACTTCAATAAAGTGTGAGTGGAGAGAATGTGAGAGATTTTCTTTGAAGGATTTAAACACAAAGTCAATCGACTGTGTCGCAAGGATTCATTCCGACCACACGAATTCGTGTGTTTGTTGTGGTTGCGTTGTGAGGATATTCAACCGTTTCGAGAGGATGGGCTTTACCTTTCTTCGGAGTCGGTCGCAGATGGAAAGACAAGGAGCGTGGGTTTGAGACTTTTTGGTGTCATGAATTCGTCCCTCTGACTTCTCTTGGGCCCGAGCCTGCGATGGTGGAATCTAGAAAGTGAAGGCAAGACGTGGGTGCGAAGGATGCATTAGAGAAACGGAATTTTGGAAAGCAAAGGTGAATGATCAAAAAAAAGGATTCGAATTGAGGGATCTCCCTTTCCTCAATTGGAATGAATGACATGCCAAGTTCAGCATGGCAGCACACCATGTTCCATTCATGAGGTCACATCATACAACATGTAAATGATTTTAAACACCTTATTGGTAGAATCTCAATTCAGCTCAAAACGTGTGTCGCAGAGAATAAAAACCATAAAAAAATAGTCCTTATCTCTCGAGAATGAATTGGAAATGTTTATTAAATTATGGATATTGAATGACAATGATGAAAGTCCTACGTGCATGCCATACACATGTGGCGCGACAACATTTGAGACTCACAACTCAAAAGCACCTCGTGATGATGATTGGTTGAGTATCAATCATGCAAAAGTACAGTTTTCGGGTAACGCTCATGAGAATGTAAGGGCTCAAAATGTTCTCTCATGCTAAGATTGCTAGGATTATTATTAAATACTATTATTAATTTCTTCGTCTCAAATCTCCTCCTCCTCCTCCTACGCTTCCATACATGGTATTCATGGAATAGGGTTGCTGGGAATATCCATAACTACCAGAATAGTCATTACTGTTAGAATTCATATCCTTGTAGGTCGATTGAAAACTTGCAGTGTTCCACAGAGAGGAAGATGATGGTGGAGATGAAAAGAATCCACCACTGCTGTGGCCATAAGAATGAGTTGGCAATGAGGATGCAAAATCTCTTCTCTTATTACTTCCAAATAAAACATAGCTCAGTAAGGCACACTTGATGCAATAGAAGCCAAAAATTGTGAAACAGGACCAATCCCTCCAACGATACTCTTTGCTCAAAATGAAATAATAGAATGAAATAAAAACTCCAAAAATGGACAATAACCAAAGTGAAAAATTGAAAACATCCAAAGCCTTCTTATCAGTCACTCTCAACATCATCAACAATAGTAAAACTCCAAGAAAACACATCAACATTCCCGAAAATCTAAATAAATCAAAAATAATTCTTGTGTAATTATCCATGTCATTGGCGAAAAATGTTTGTTGAAACAGAATATTAGCCGAATGAAAGGGTGAAAAGATCATGAGCATGGATGTGATGAAATAAATGCATCCATAGCCTCCGTAGATGGCAGATGTCAATTTGCTGTTGTTGTTGTTGTAAGAGTTCATTTTTTTAACTCGTAATCTCCTTTTCTTTTAAATGAAATCAAAGAACACCATTCCATTCAAAATATAACGATAAACCCAGAGATGAGTTTGATCTGTCTTTCTCTCTTGATGAAATTTTCTTCATCTTGAAGAATTACAAAATTACAAACAAAAAATGCTCGCCAAGACCTCTTCCTCATCATTGAAGGCTTTCCGATCAAGCAGCAGCCGTGTGGTTGCCTTCTCTTCTCGTAATGTGTTGGCTCTACAACAAGCCTTGAAAAATCATCATGGTAATTCTGTTGCTCATTTCTCGAGCAATAATTCAAGAGTGTATGCTGAGACCGTTAAATCCACCGTTGGTGCTGCTTCCACAAAACAAACCAATCAAAGTGCTGCTCCCGAGAATACCACTGTGGCTGCCAAATCACCAGCAGATCCAAACTTTATGACCATCCGAGGAAGCGTTAACTCAGTATATCTCATCGGTACAGTTTCTAGCGATCCAGTTGTCAGACAACTCCCCAATGGCGTTATGACAACTTTCTCTGTGGTTACTTCAGAGAGAATCAAAAAGAAGGACGGAACCATCCAAGAGCAGGCAACCTTCCATAACGTTGTTTCCTTTGATAAAGTTCTGGCTACCTCTGCCCAAAAGTACTTGAAGAAGGGATTTATTGTCAATGTAAAAGGAAAGTTAACATACAGAGAGGTCAAGAAAGACGACCTTACCTACAACGTTCCTCAAATCGTTATTTCTCAATTCTCTGATCTAAGAATTATTTATGGAAAATTGCCACGCCAACAATAGAGGGGATGAATATGTAATTATTAATAGTATTAGAATGAACAACAATCAATTTGCGTTCATATATCTCATCAACATATCTGTTGTATCAATAATTTGCAACATCATTGCAAATACAAATGGAAAATAAAAGGGTTGTTCTCTTCTTCTTTGAAGATGTCTATTCCATAGGCCTATGTTAAGGCGAACCATCATGGGCCTGTTAAAAAATGAGAGAAATTGTTACTTTGCAATTTGGGCACTTTTCCAATTTCATCGGCACACACTATTGGAACATTCAACAAACTCTGTTGAATGAATTCCAACCTCTCATGAATAATCCGATGGTGCCTAATTTTCGTCCTGAAATTGAATCCTCTGTCTTGTACAGAGAATCGAGAGGAGTGGGAGTTTCAATTCATTCCGAAAATGATGTTTCTACCTTCTATCCGAGGCTTCTTGTGTTTGATCTGAAGGGGTCAAGAGGTTCACTCAGAAAGCAAGGTTATAAAGAAGAGCCATATCGGTCCATCACACCCGAATTTATTGATCAACAGAAGGATCTTACACGATGGGAAAAGTTAGAAGTATTAAGAACGTTTGAAACTAAGAGACAAACAAAATTTACAAAAAACGTCCTTGCAGCTGATGAACATACAAGAGAGTTGATTGTGGATGAAAATGAACAAACAGAGGAAGGTGATGACCATCATTTATTTCATGCAAACAAACAAGCTTCTTCACATTCAGCTGCAAAACATTTTGAACCACAACCCAAGAAACCCAAGAAGGAATACACACGGACAGATATTGAGCAAGATTTAGAGGAAAATGTTTCATTGTGGAGCGACTTTTTACAAGTGGATTTTCATTCGAAAACTATCTGTGAGCCCGTACAATTCCAATTTGCAGAGGACAGCTACAACGCTCTAAACTCTCCCAACCCAATGAATCCATTTGCTATGGACAGCCCTTTTGATATTTACACAACAGGTAAAGAAGTGTTGCATGGAGAATTTAGCAGTGATCAATATGATGATTTCACATCTCAACTGTTGTATTTTGTTGAGGAATGTGACACTTTGGATGGCTTTCAAGTATTCACAGATTCATTCAATGCATGGGGCATGACTTGTAGTGACTTCGCACAACTCATCAAAGATGAAATCGGTACTAAGGTTCCAATTATCTCCTATGCATCATCACCATATATTCCAGATTTTGCATCCGATCAGGATCGGTTGAAATTTATCATGAATACATGTCTCACCTACGCAGACATGTATCAAAACACAAGCTTATTCATCCCAAACACTTGTCAACAACTACCGGGTGTTTTAGTGAGCGAATATATGACGCATCATTTTAATGTAAGTTGTCATGACATTCACAATTTTTTGATATCCAATTCATTCATCTTATGGATTATTTGAAAATTTCTTAAATGCAGCCAAAGAAATTGTATCACGCTTCCTCAGTTCTTGCTTCTGCATTTGATTCAGTTTCATTATCTTATCGCCTTAATGGTACTTCAAATAACAAGCAAACGGATCTTTACACATTAATCCAGGAAATGTCACCATTGAACGCTCTACGTGTTGTCAACATTAACCTCGCATTTCCATATCGATTCAAAGCAGGAACATCACTTTTCCAACATTTTCGAAGTGCTAGGCCTATTCATCAAAACGAACATTTTGTTCCACTTCTTTCTCAAATCGCTACTGGCTTTCATGCTCATGATCCTCTTGCTCAATCACTCCTTATTCGTGGATTGACACCTGTCAACGTGCCACTTTATCACCAAAGTGATTTGCAGGAATTGGACGAAATTCGAATGAAGAGATTCGGAGGAGAAGAATTGGAAAAGCACAAACATTTAATTGGATGTAATTCTCATTTCGAAATGATCGAGGGCTATATGAATCAGACACGTTGTTTCTCAAAGCATGCTTTCCATGTCAATCAACCTTTTAAGCTTCCATTTACTTTCCCTCAATATCTCAATAACTCGTTACTGAGACGAGATGGACTCATTCGTTCACACGCATCCTCAGAAGAGGAAAATGAAAGAGTTGAGACATGTCCTTTCGGTACTCATCTTTCAAACAGTAGAAACTTTAGCAAACATATCCATGAATTGACCAAATATTTCGACACCATAAGCGGAAGCTCTGCCTCACTTTCTGTGGGAGGTTCAGGACTCACCACCTATCGCTACAATCTCTCGCCAGACGAATTGAAAGAATACAAGGAAATTCTTGGAAGAATGTTGGATAATTATGAAGACGAAGAGGAAGCCGACGAAGATTTCGAAGACGAAGTGGAAGCCGAACTCGAACAAGATTGAAGTTCTACTTTTTACGGTTGACATGATTCTCTCTTGACAAATGGTTTCAAATATTTATTTTCAACAACAATGGGAACTGTCCACACTCCAAGGATAAGTGCCATTAAAATTGCTCATCATAACAACAACCAAACTACAACCAAACTACATTCCAATATCAAGATGTCAGACTCATCAAAGAGTTATCCTATGGGTCAAAACAGTTGAGCTTTTTGAAGCAAACAAAAAAAAATGACCTCCAGCACCGACAAGCCTCATTCCAACGCCATCATTGCCGGAGCGGTGGCCTTCTATTTTATCATCTCCATATCAACTGTATTTGCAAACAAATATATTTTGAATTCAAATGAATATGAATTTCCTGCCATGACGATGACTCTGGTGCAATTGGTGTTTGCTGTTGTGTTACAAGCGGCATCTCATCCTTTGTTTCCGAATTTTATTCCCAAACCAGAGTTTTCATCGGAGAAAGCAAAGCAGATTGCTCCACTATCGTTATTGTTCATTGGTATGCTTGTATTCAACAATCTATGTTTGCAAGTCGCCGATGTTTTACTTTATCAAATTGCTAGATCCTTGAGTATTTGTTTTACCGCCTTGTTTGTTTATGTTTTGCACAAACAAACAACAAGCTTGAATGTATTATATTGTTGTGGAGTTGTATTAGCAGGATACATTATCGGAGTGATTGGAAAAGCAAATTTGGAGAAGGTTGATTTTACTTGGTTGGGCGTTTTCTATGGACTTCTCTCGAGCGCGTTTGTTGCTTTGTATGGAATTTTCGTGAAATCCAAAATGCAATTGGTGAGCAATCAGTGGGTGCTCATGCTTTATAACAATATCCTAAGCTCCATCTTGTTGACTGTGATTTGTTTGGTTACAGGTGATTTTGGTGAAGCATTGGCAAGTCCACACATTAAGGAGCCACGTTTCATATTTGTGTTGATTGTGAGCAGTATTTTGGGCTATTTGATTAACGTTGCAACATTCCTTCAAATTAATGTCACTTCTTCATTGACTCACACAATTTCTGGAACCTGTAAGGCTTGCGTTCAAAGTTTACTCGGAGCTGTTGTATTTGGAGACAAGTTGGATGCAGTGAGTGTGTTGGGAACCTTCATTTCAATCTTTGGTAGTATGGCTTACACAATTGTTAAGGGTAGAGAAACTTCTGTTCCAAAAAGCAGCGAACAAGTTGCCACATCCTCTTCAAGCAATGATAATTCTCCTGAAAACAAAGTTTAAGCAATCCTCAACAACAGCAAATTGTGAATGTTATTAAATGATAATAACCAAACTAATTGAGATGCTTTTCCCGTTAGCAATCTCTTGCAAGTTATGCTAATGAGATGTTAATAATTTATTGTTCTCTAGGTTTGAATTGTTAGTTTGAAAGGCTATTGTTGATCATGGTAATGATTCTGTCCGTTCGCTTCTTGGCCAACTCCATGCAGTACTTTAAAGAGGATTGACTGATCGGGATACCACCAGGTTTGAACAGCATGCATAATTCTTTGCGTTCATTATATACGGCCGTGAGCTTCCAAGAAAGAAGTGACTCTTCTTCGCTTGTAGGGTCCACTAAAATGTAGCTTTTACAAATGCAAATAGAAAGGATGGTTATCGTCAATGTGATTATTAATCCCAATTTTAAAACTCCATCCACTCAAAATTGTGTTAAAACTTACTCAGAAAGTAGTCCAAAAGATAACGGTATTGGGTAATGATTAAGTTTCAGTTTGAGATTTGCCTTTTCATCTGTTACAATTGCTTCTTCATCTTTGGATATTTCAACCTTTGGAAGTGATACTAAAATCCATCATGTTCATCAATTCCACAAATATTCCAATATACATTTAAAATAATTCAATGACATTCAATCCATGATCCACAAAGTATATTCAATTAGAAATCTCCACAATATACATTTTGGTTCTCAATTTCAAACCTACCATTTCTCAATGCAGTCAATAATGCAATCAATGCCGCATCAAAAACATTTCCATCATTTTCCAAACAATATAAATCCGCATATAAAACCCATGAAGCCTTTCCTTCCTCAATACACAACTGACTTAAATCCAAAACTTCACAATTATATAAAACAGAAGCTAATCTCTGTTGAATGGTACATTTTCTTTCATTCACTTCTTCCCAATTTCCTGTGACATCTGATGCACAAATGGATGGAAAATCAAACGATATCACCACTCGTCCATCTCGAGGAGCTTCTTCAGTCGGAATCATGACTTCAGCTTTTATACCACATACGACACTAGTATTTCCAGTTTTTACGAGAGAAGAGCCTTCACAGTTTCGTAATGAACCACTTGAAATGAGGCTTTCTCGGATCATATTGAGCGATCGCCCATCGGGACGAATTCCTTCTGGTAGAAATTTCTTGTAAAATTCCAATGGATGAACCTTACGGAAGGCTTTACATGTAAGTGATGAAAAAAACATCATCATTCCAAAAATTAATCATCAATACCAACATAATCAATATTGAGTTTGAAAATATTCCCTCCGAGAGAGAGTGATGATGATGAGGATTGGTCTAGTGCACACTCATTCTCACCTACCTTCAGCGTCGAGTTGAAAAAGCATTTTTTTTTGGAATTTTCTTCTTCAAAAGAGTGTGTGCAAACAATTACTTGAAGTGTGCTGCTGGGATCAGAGAATGGGATGAAGTTTTCTTGTATGACTTTTATTAACGCAAGAGTTCTCCAAAGACTTTAAAAAGTTTTCTTGTAAAGTATGCGCCAAAAATGTCAACTAAAAATGCTCATGCATCACCAAACGACGGTAGAGAATGACATAGGAAGGCAAACTTGAGATAGAGATGGCTAAAGTTGAGTTGGAAAAGTTTGCATTTGAAATTTGGCCTAATTATTTGCTCAACATCAAATCAAATTGAAGTCTTTCAATTTTCAAAATTAAAAAATTATAATAAAAAATTATTAACTCATCACACCACAAAAAAAATGATTCAAAGCAAACTACCCCATGACATGATCCGAGAGATCCTATCTTATTGCGATGTAGAGACAATTCTCATGAAACTTTGTCTATTGAATAGAGAGATTTTTCGGATCATCTTTTTTGAGAGTTATGAATTGTGGGAGCAACATTTATCGCGCTTAGAAAATAGAATCTACCAAGAACAAAAACCAAAACAATCTCCATATAAAATCATTGAAATAGATGGAAAGGAGATGAAATTCATTTTCAAAAATTGGTCTTTTGGATCTGTTTTAAATGATTATTCGAACCATCAAGGGGACACAAAAAGCTTGATCACGTTCAGAGTATTTAAAAAGCAATACATTTACAGAAAAGCTAGAATAAACAAATCCTTAATTCGAGAGAAAAACATTCAGAAGACTACATTTTTAAACAAATTGCACATGAAAAGGTTTTACATCTTGTCAAACAGGATTTATTCTCATACATGATCTCAAATAGAAGTTTTCGAGTGTTTGATTTTGTTTTTTCTACAGACCCTCTTCCTTTTTTGGATCGTTTGTATAGTTTAAGAAATAAGACCCACATACTCGATGATATTTGTAGGCTCATATATGGCTCAGACATGGTGGATGAAATGAAAAAACCCAGTAAATTCTATTGGGTTTGGAAAAACAATCCAAAAAGCGTCACAGAAGAAAAGATTCGAAAGGCACTTTCTGCCATAATGCAACTCTATTGATGGACATTGAGTGAAATTGCTTGTCGTTTAATATTATCAATTTCCATTCTCAAAAAAAACGAAATCAAGCAATTGGCAGGCCAGCGACATGTCTTTATTTGTTAAAAATTGAGAGGTTATTTTGAATGTGCAATACTCTTAGGAATAATCGGTCCAGAATTCTCCTCAAACGATTTGTTACCAGCTGTTGTAATTTGACAAGCTGTCAACTTCAAGTCACATCAAAAAAATATCCAATATGAACCACTATTCTCCGGTATGGTTGATACTTGTTTATTATATATCCCAACGACCTTCTTAATGAAC
This sequence comes from Naegleria fowleri, assembly GCF_008403515.1. NCBI lineage: Eukaryota > Heterolobosea > Eutetramitea > Acrasida > Naegleriidae > Naegleria > Naegleria fowleri. Next base: position 130,428 of record NW_025407984.1, on the reverse strand, counting down.
GAGATTCAAAAGGATCCAAAGACAGGGCTTTGCACCGTTGAACTTTCTCCTAAAAGTTATGTTAAAGCAACCGATTTGCCATCGCATATTCGTTAAAGCAACCGATTTGCCATCGCATATTCAAGTCGTGAGTCATTGTAAAGGAATGACAAGTGAACACACACTGTGGGTATTAATTTACACAATAAGATGGATTTTTCTGCTATTCTCATGTTCCTCAATGGACCCCACCCACCCATCTTTGAGAAGCAAATGTTGGACAACATTAAAGCTGAACAAGCCCAAACGAAGATTGAACCAGAGATTTTTGAAAAATTATTGCCCGTTTAGAGGATAAGTCTGTGACAGGTAAATTTGAAATGGCTGGTGGAGACAAAAGACACCAAGTTCATGCAGTGATTTTCGTCGGACTTCTAAAAACTGGAAAGAGGAACGAGTGATTCTTGGGAATGCTTTTGATTTGGTCAGTTATGTTGGTATTAGCCCTATTGTGTGATTCTTCGTTCAATTCAGTCGTTGTTGAATCCAACACGATTTCGAAGTGGCAACATATAGTCTGTGATGGATGCCATCGGGTACTAGAGTGATTTGGCTTCACTTGGACTCACGAAAATATTGAAATCTGTTGAGACAGAATGTCTTGTTTACTTGGTCACCATTCTCAGAGAGTCATGCACTTGTTTGATGATCGTGTCCAGAGAATTTACAATTTGTTCATCGACAATTTCTCGCTGTTCCGTTTCTCGCCTTAGTTCCTCTCTTAAGTTGTCCACCTCTTCGAAAATCCTAGTTCTGAAATCTTGATCAATCCTTGCCTTTGCTTGTTCTACTCGTTCCATGTCTTCTCTAGTTGAAGTTATAAACAATTCTCTAGCCTTTTTTTCACTTTCTAGTTTTTGTGAAACTTTGAAATATTCATCATTGATTTTTCTGGTCAATTGTGCTTCCTTTTCCATTCTGTTCATTCTCTCTTCCTCAATCATGCTTCTGAGCTCTTCTAGCTGTCCAATAACTCCTGTTTTCATAGTGTTGGAAAATTTAGATGCATAGTCCTTTTCTTCTGCCAGTAATTGTTCGAGATTGATCACACGTTTCGAAAGTGTATCAATCACTAGTTGCATTTGGCAAAATTTCTCATTCATTTTCTTTTCAATGGCATCCTGTACAGTGTTAATCTTATTATCACACAAAGTTTGTAAAACCTTATCGCCTTCTGCTCGTTTCCTCATTTCCACCGTGAGATCTTTTTCAATTTTTGCCACTGTATCTCTCAGTTCGAATACTTTTGTTTGTTCTACTTCTTTCTTTGCTGTCAAATCTTCCATGAGGTCCCCATTGAACGTCTGAGCACTAGTCTTGACAGCATTCAACCTCTCAACGATAGGGCTCACTTGTATGGATTTCTTGGAAGGGCTGCTCATAGCACTACTTCCATGTTGTGGAGTTGAGAGCCCATTCATAAGGCTCCTCCTTTCTATCCGTTCGGAGCCGGCAGGAGAAAGTTGTAAATCATGATTCATGGTTGCCAGAATATGATCCCGATTTAAGGACGTTCTCGACTCGGCCAACTTATTGTTGCTATTTACAATATTATTCACGTTGATAGTTCCACCTCCAACATCACTACCCCTATTATTACTACTACTGCTCGTTGCAGATAAATTCATCATCTTTGATCTCACTACAGCGCACAAGAATCATATACACTCCTAGATATCAATGTTCTATTTTATGCCTGATCTAGCTAATACTGATCGTCTTGTTGTTGTTCTTGCTGTTGTATACAATCACTACTGGTGTTTCCGTAACCGACCGAACAATGAGATAAGGCTTTCCAACAGAGAGAGAAATTTCAGGTGTGCGCGTCGTCTTATTGTAAGGCTCCAAAAAAAATGGTTGCCTCAATTTTTTTTTAAAAAAATTTTCTGACCGTTAGGAACACTTGGAATCACAATTATTGAGAGGAATGACTTTCTCATTCGTTCGTTCCATGATGAAACACTGCTTGTTGTTTCTCTCTTTATGGGAGTAACTATCTTACCTCTATAGACGTGTGGAATGAGCGTTCAATGATCAAGGATGATGATGTGAAGATTATGTGAAGGGATCTCCTGTGGGATTTTGATGATAATAATAATTGACATCGTCATAGTAATAGTATGGATCGGTTTGGTAGATTTGTGAGTCGTTGTAATAATTATTGTTACTGTGAATCAATAATTCTCGTTCTGCTTCTGAATTTTCTTCTAAGAGGAAGAGAGAGGCGTATAAGAATTGGAAAATGAGATTGAAAAAGTGTCGAACTCGATGTGTGAAGAGACGAACAGACATTGGAAAGTGAAAGGCATCAAAGAAGAGAAGAAGACATTCAAAGGTTCTCATGAGAGGATCGTACGATCTCAGAAATTGATGAATGGTTGCTGCAGTGAATTCCTTCTTCCACTTGTTCCACCAGAAATTAAATCTTTTTAGAGTTTTGCTAATTTTTGAGTAGAGTGTGTTGCTACTGTTGTCGTGTGTTGTGGTGAGCGATAAATCATGTGGTGATTGTTCAGTATAGTCCTTAAATAAATCGATCATGACCGCATTGAAGGATTTCAATTTTTGTGAATTTTCTATGGTTGCATGTTGACGGCTCTTTGGGTTGGTATTAATGGTTCTCTTTTTAGATTTTTTCTTTGATTTGGAAATTGCAGTTTGTGTTGATTTTGCAGATGGTTTCTTTTCGGACGAAATAGTATTAGGTTGGTTGACGTTAGTGAGGTGTACAGGTTGGGCTGTTAGTGATTGTTGTTGATGATCAAGATCTTCATTTGATGGAGTTTTCAGAGTAGGTGAAGAACGGGCCATGTCACATTCAAATTTTTGCTTCAACCATTTTGGTTCCAAGCACGAGAGTCCTTTTTGGGTCATATTTGGTTTTTCTTGATTATTTGCATTCAAAAGTTTTGATTGTACAGGTTTCATAGTTGTTGTATTTATGTGATCGGCACTGCCTGTAATGAGAGGAGATGGATGATCAAGGTGATTCGAACATTTGGATGCATCGGCTTTTGAATCCCATCTCTGTTCCTCATTAGAATTATTATTATTACTATTATTATTCATATTTAAACTCGAATTGAAGGCCCTCAAATTTTGATGTCTAAATAACAACAATCTCAAATGATCTGCCGAAATTAATGATGATGAACAATTATCATTTCGATCATCCATTTTAAATGAATATTCATGCATCATCGGACTAGTTTGCTGTTCCGCATTCCGATTCCTTTCATTCGTATACGAATCAAAAAAGTACATGTTATTTTCTGATGATGTGGTATCTTGTGCCGTCGGATCAAGATGCAACTTTGGATGAGCAAATTCATTGGTGGAATGAAAGCCTTCACCACACAAAGGACGTGCGGTTTGCATTTTTTTTTATATTTTTTTTTGTAATTGAAATGGAATTCTAATGAATTTCCGAATCCTAACATTGAAGAAGATACAAATCATGTCAAACCGTTTTGTTTTTTCGGGTACATGCATGACTAAGTGGAGAATGATCAAGAGAATCATGATGTGAAACAAGATGAAAATATTAATGTCAACAATCCATCGTTTTGTTAATATGATTCTTGTGATGATAGATACGATCATTTCTTATGGCTTCCAATCTTATTTAATGCTGGTGGATGTGTGAGGACTTTTAAGTATAAGGCCACTTTTTTGGAGAATAATGTGCTGAGAGTTGAGAAGCATTATGAATGAAGGCATCCTAATGATTCACTGGTATTCCTGTGAAATGATGGTCATTTGGTCGTAAATGATCAATTCTGAAAATTCATGAATTTCAAATTCATTAACAACCAAAAGCCTTGGCAAATGAAGCAATATCAGTCACAACCAATACACATAAAGAAGATCGGTAACAATAACAATGGTTGTCAACAATAAAACACAAGAATTCTCTTAGTCCCGATCAATCAATACGTCACGCATTGGCATTTTAATAACGATAACAATTGATCACCTAATAATTAGCTGTGCTTGAATGGTAGATGTTTAAATTTTACTCCTCATAAGATTTTTCCCTAAGTTTGAGAATGTTGGCAATGAATGAATGGAAAAAGGCATCAAAACAGTCTCCAGAAACCAAAATTAATTTAGGACATGGTTTCTCTTTTGAAGTTGGAATTATTCCTGTTGTAACACTTTTGGCTGTGTTATCAGAGACTTTTTTCTCGAAAAAATTACTGGATAAATATCATAACCTTCAATATCCAATAGTGCCTTGTTATAATAATCACATAATTGTTTGGGTTCGAATGTCCTTATTTGTGAATCATCATTCATAAACTTATTTTGAACTACAAATAACACTTTCCTCCCACCAGAAACAAATACAGGCAAAAATCCATCAATACCTTGTTGATTCGGTTTTGCCTTTGTGATTACATTATTCATGTTTTCGTTTTGAATGAGTGATTTAGAAATTGTCTCTACAACTTCAACATAACGGTAGTAGGCTTTTATGCCAATACTGGTAATCAAAGTCATATGAGCAAGCATATCTGTCATATGTGCTCCTTGAAAAAGTTCACCAACAGTAAAAGTATTTACAGGCTCAATTGGTTTCAATTTGAGAATATAGTTCAGTTTGCAGGTAATTATTTTCAAACATAGCTCTTCAAATTTTTCCCAATCCGGTTTTGTTGAGGTATAAACAAAGTCGTTGAATAAGCTTTTTGGAATTTTCTCATTTGATTCTGAAAGTTTATCAATAGCAAGAAGTGGTATTCCAATATGGTCAATAGTTTTGTAAATTCTGCCTTGGCCAGATAATTCTTCAACTCTCTTTTCATATTTGAGAGCTTTGTGAGTGCTATATGGAAATTCTGAAAGAGTAAGTATGGATAGATATTAATAAGCATCTACTTCATCGTTTGGTTGATATATCTTATACACCTCTTTCACAACATTACCGTAAATATCGCTTATTTTTGTTTCATTCATGTGTTGTGCCTAGATATTTAGAATGTGAATGATACTCCAAAAAATCTGATACTTTGGTGTATAAAATTCTATTAAATCTTGCTCTTTCATAATAATTTCGACATCCTCTTGTCGCAATGATGGTAATGAGACAGTTGTTATTTGGTCCAAATTTGGCATCGGATTCCATTAACGTTCCTGATAATGATGGAAATAAAATCAATCCCTGTTTTACCTCAGACATAATACGAGTCTTCCCACTCCCACCTTTGGCAATCAAAAAAGTTAAGTCTTGTTTGTTAATTTTTTCTTGTTGACTTGCTTTGTATTGTCTTGCACTTAAATCTAAAATCGCTTGTTTTGCTTGTTCTCTATTCAGCATGCCATTGAAAATGAGACGATCTAGATAGCCATGGTGAACATGTGATAAATCTCTCAATTTTAGCTCACTGATCTCTTGCAATAAATACAATTCTTCATCAGAAAAATTTGGAATTATCTCTATATATTTGTCTGGAATGTATTTCGGTTTTGAGTCTACCAATTTCCGTTCATCCCAATAAAATGTAAAACAGTTGGCACAAATTTCACGTGTGGAATTTTCATGAGCAAGATTAGTGTACAGTTATCCAAATTACTTTCGTTTAGAAACGGTTTTCAATAATGGTAATTGTATCTTATTTTTCTCTATCAATTTGTCTTTTATCCAATTCACAACAGTTGTGCAAGTGGATAAATCAATCTGGTTTTCAAAAAATTGTTTCATGATACAGAGAGTTCATTCCCATTTTGTTGAGCATTTTCGAGTTCGTACACAATCTTTGAGAGAGTTGTTCCATCAAATTTTGCATCATAGAAAGGCTGAGCTTGCTCTATGGTTAATCCAGCCCCACCGTTTAGTTTTGATTGGCATAATGCATCCTTTGTTTGACCCTTGTCCCACAAACGAAAAAGTTTGGGCATCAATGCATCATTGACCAATATACCACGCTTGAACAAGTATCAGAAAGACGAGGTTCAATCATCCCATTCTTGTCCTTGAACTTGTCTTCTAACAAAGAAATAGCAGCTAGCTTTCCGACCTCTTTGATATTATGAACAATGTTATCAAGAGTTTCCTTTGAAACCAGCTTCAACGAGAGGTTTGACATCATCAACAGACAATGAGGCTCCACCAACGACATCATCCAAAGTCAAAATGGAAGCAACTTCTTGGGTTGTCCATTTCTTGTATTGGTTGAAAAGAGGGCTCCGGGCAATAGGAATCTGTGAAATGGAGTCGGACGTGAGAGTCCCTGCTAGCTGTCAAAATTCTCATTCAAAAAAAAAATGGTCTTCAACAGTGTGAGAGGTTCCGTCGAATTTTTTCGTCCTTCTCATCATCATGTCTATCCCAACAGCAATGGCATGATTCCTTCTTCTTTCGGAAGCATGCTTCCTCATCATGATTGGATTCATGATCATCAACATTCCGGAAATGGAAATCACATGGAAGAAGAATCGTTTCATATGATCGGAAGAATTTGGATTAAATTGGTGGAAGCGAGAAGATTGATTGCTGCGGATGTGAATGGAACAAGTGATCCGTATTGTGTGTTGGTGGGTATGTGTTTAAATGGAATGGTCATCATTTCAATTTGAATTCAATGACTGTTGACATTTAGTGGAAAATGTTCAGCAAAAATCAAAAGTTATTTATCAGAATTTAGATCCGATTTGGAATGAAGAATTTTGTTTTGATTTAACGGATACGAAACAAGAATTAGTGGTCTATGTAGGTTTTTTATTTTTTGAGTGTCAAGAATGTGGATGATTATTGAACTGTCACTTGTCATATTCACAGGTCATGGACGAAGATACCATCGGGACTGATGATTTTCTTGGTTTTGTTGAAATACCCATACAAGCCATTGTTGAAAGCAAAACAGATATCACAGACAAGTGGTACAAACTCAAATCACAAAGTGTAAGTCGTTTCATTACGCCACGAAAATTTCAATCTTTGAAAATTTTAATCATCAACACATCACGATGAAATTTGAAATTTTCAATCTTTCGAATAATGATCTCAATTATCACATTGTCACACTTTTCACAGCTCACTCACAAAGTCACCGGAGAAATTCATTTACAACTCAAGTTCCTTTCAAAAAATATTTTACTCTCAAATTCAACTCTTTCACCACTTTCAAACTCTGAAATCAATGAATATGGAACCATGTGGGGCTCTGCCGAGGATAATGAAATTCAAACTAGTCTTGGTGACATTTTTTCTGTTGAGAGAATGATTAAAGACATTCACTCTGCTGATTATCTTCATTCCTTTATGAAAGATGAGTTGTGTGAAGAAAGTTTAGAATTTATTTATGCTGTAAATCAATACAGAAAGGTGTACAAGCAAATCCTTTCTCGAATTGACAAATCATTCTGTTCTTTCGATTCCAATGAAAAACTCAAAGATTTAAAGACTATGGCCACATCGATCTATGAACGATTTGTTCGACCTTATGGACCTCAAGAAATTAATTTACCATGGGAAATACGAGAAAGTTTACAAGAAATTTTTGAGAAGAAAATTTCACAAATGTCAACATCATCCGTATTGACATTGGACATTTTCAATCAAGCTCATTCCTATATTTTGAACATGATTCAGAATGATATATTTCCAAGATTTTTATGTTCTGTACACTTTACAAATTGGAGTTATTCATTGGATTGGGCAATCAAATTTAAAATCATGATGGAAGAGAAGCGAAAGAAACAAAGTTTATCCTATCTCGTCGAGTTGATGGATGATAAAAGTTTGAATTTCCTGAAAAAGAGAATTGCTCAACGAGAGAAGAAAAGAAAGATGTCTCAAAATGCACACACCATGAGTAATACTACTCCTCAAGATTCCAATTTGGATGATATATCTGATGAAGAGGGAGTATTGGATGATTTGAATTTGAGTGAATATCACACTTCAAAATATCTTTCATCGTTTAGTCATATGGAACCTCACACAAGTGCAAATTGTACTACTGGACATCAACATTTTCCAATTACTTTAACATCACTTGAGCATCAATAGTCCTCATGACTTTTTAATTGATGTGGACATCAATTTTTTATGAGCAATTTCTTGAAGATATGATGTGACTATTGCTCCATCAATTCACCGACAAATCTTTCATAGATTATGACTATTAAAGGTTGGTATTTGTCATCCACCTTATTTTGTCTTTTATTCAATCCATCGCAAAAATTAAACTCTATTTCTTTGTAAAGCTGGCCTTTCTATTTCCATCCTTAATCATCTTTTCAAACGATTCACTCACAGCACTATTTCCAGCTCGTATGCAAGTCAACCGAGGTGCTCTTGAAATCATCTTTTTCAGAGATGAATCTTCCACTTTACTAGCTCGAACATCTACCATTCGAAGGTATGGAAGTGTGGTTTCTTTCAAATCAATTTTGGAGAGGTTTGAACAAAACGAGAGTTTCAATGTGGCCAATTTGTATTCCACCACATGATTCGTGTCAACACTGGAATGATCAATTTTGGGAAAGACCACACTTTGAAGATTTTCTGAAAATATTGTCAGCACTCGTAAGGAAGGAATCACCTCCAATTTTCGAACCGTTCCCGAAAAGTAAAGACTTTCGAGTAATTCACATCTTGGTAGAACGGTTTTCAAAATGTTTTTTGTTTCCACTTGAATGAGTGTGAGGTGTTTTAGTTGAGGACATTCTGATAATGTTTTTGCCAAAGCGTCTCCAGTGACTGTATGAAGGTAAATGTTTTCCAATTTAGATGGTTGTTGATCTTCTGAAGAAATGGCTAATTGTCGAATTTTAGAATTGGTGACACTCAATGAAGTGAGATTATTACTCTTAATTCGAATGTTGGTGATTCGTGTGAGCTCAATACTCTCTAATAGGGGCATCGTAATGTAAAAATCAACAGGATTCTCATTTTCTGAGATGATTTTCAATTTCTTTAAGGATGGAGATGAGAAGTTGAACATGAAGGTATTTGTTGAAAATTTAGAAGTCAATGTGAATTCTTCCAATGAAGAAATGACTCTCATCAAATTAGAAAGTCTGAATGCAAATGCATGAACAAATGGACTCCTAAAGTTGAATGAGAGAGTTTTCAAGTGTTGAGACGATTTTAGACATTCTTGAATGATAGAGTTCCATAAATGAGAGTCACATCCTCCAGTGAAAGTCAGATTTTGAATAGATTTCAGTGATGTCTCAGGATGGAGCACTTTCAGTCCATCACAAAACGAAAGATTGAGAGAAACAATTTGAGTGGTCATTTGATTCGTTCCCAATTCAATTCGAAATTCTCTTAAGCTCTGTAAATTGGTCAACGACAAGTTCTGCATGTATAAATATTTCACATTCTCTGCTTGGACACCAATGCACGCTAGGGAGACTTTTTCCAGCAATTTACAATTTGAAAGAAAACAGTGACGAAGGAATGTGAAATTTTCCTCATATGGATCTTTTAAGAGGTGAATATTTCTCACGTTGGGACAAGTATCAATGCTCAAATAGCGCAAGGAAGTTGCACATTTGGATAAAATTGAGTGAAGCTGTCCTGTCATAATCATTGAGTTTCTAATCTCGAGTTTTGAAAGATGTACCTTCTCTTGAAGGATGGATATTTCACCAAAATTTTCTAAACTTAAGTGTTCAATATTTGGTAAATCCAACTGTATTAAATTGGAATCAAAAAACTTGTTGAAATCGCTGAATTTCAAGAATCGTAACGAGTCACTTTTGAGATAAATCTTGCCATCTGGCTTTGTTTCTCCAGTGGGAGATGACAATTTCACATCCATATATGTTATATTTGGTAAATTTTTCACAACAAATTGGAGTACATTTGCATTGTGAGTAAGGAATTCTGAAATGATGAGCTTTTTCAGACTCGCTCGTTCTATCATTCCTTTAGAAATACTACCGCAATTGTCCAACACACTTCCAATAATTAATTCTTCCAATCGAGGAAGTAAAAACTTGTTGCTGTCTCCAAATAGAAGTTGATTGAAATCCGACGAGTACACGCTCTCCACACCAAAGCTTAATAAACTCTCCTGAGCAAATGCATCAATTTCTGTGAGCTCCTTCCAAGACAATTGAGGAGTCCATGTGGACTCAGAGGATGTTGAATCGCTCGTCACACTTCCAATGTGAAAGGATTCAAGTCCTTTTAAGCAGGATGAAAATTGTGAAAATTCGGATTCATTGGCTTCCTCAGAAAATTGAGATTCACATAGAGAACGGGTGCCTTTTGTTTTCTTTGAAAATGTAATTTTTAAACGCCGTAAATCGGGCATTTGGTTCGAGATGATTGACTTGATAATCAGTAATTGAGCACTTGCTTTTTCTGAAAATTTGACATTCAATAATTGGAGATCTCGTAAATTTTTAAATTGGTTCGATATTACGCTTACATCTTTCTTGTCAAGAACATTGTACATGTAGCTATCGAAATCTAAAATCAATCGACTTGTTTGAGTAATAAAGCTATAGTATTCAGAATAAATAGAAAAAAAGCTTCGTAATGTGACGAGAGAGGACTTGTTCGGAATTACTGCAATCGACTCTGTGCTTGATTTGTCAAACACCAAGCTTGACGACAAAGAATTAACAAACACTTGGTCGCTCAATGCAATCCAAAATTCATGCTTTGAAAAATACTCCTTCCTTATGAAAGCACATGTTTGTGACAATTTCAAAAAGGACAAAAAATCCAAAAAGCTGACAATAATTCTCATCTGATAGAGAGGAATGTTTTTGAAAAAAGGATTTTCGAAATTTGTATTCTCGATTGAAATTTGATTGGAGTAATGGGTGCTTTCTTTGGATGGATGTGTCCCAATATTATTTTCAATCATACAATGTTCATTAGGATTCACTTCTGTTGTTACTATTTTTCGTTTCTTTGTATCTTCCTCCTCGTGTTCTTTCCGAAGAGTGGAATCCTTTTTTCGTTTCAAATGATTTTGATTTGTTTGAGATTCATTTTCATCATCATCGTCATCATCGGATATAATAATAATTTCCTTCTTGTTCGTTTCCGATAAAGACGCATTCGACAAGCTTGTCGGAATGAGCTTTTTTCGTGAAGACATTTTTTATGAATGGTCAACAAGAAAATTCCAAACGCAAATTGGTTCATTTAACAGGTTGTTCACTTCTTCTTGAGATGTAGTTGAATAATAGTTTGATTCTGCCTTTTACTATTAATCGAGATTTGAATAATTCAAACGATATCCATCGACTTGGAAATGTATTTCCATTCATTATCAATTTAAAAAATGTCTTCACTTCAAGAATTGGAAGCTCGTCATCAACAAGAAATTAAACAACTCGAAGAGGAGAGAGAAGTGGAATTACAAAAGCTCTCCGGAGCAGCTGCAAAGAAAAAGTACGAAAACAAATGGAAGGAACGTATGCAGCAATTAAAACAAACTCATGAAACTGAGTTGTGGGAGGCTAAAATGTCCAGTACTGTTGGTGATGATGATGAGGATGAAGAGGAGAAACATGATGAAAAGACGAATGGTGGAGCTTCCAGTAAACAATCGGCTCAAGCAAAAAAAGAAGAGGAAGAGAAAAAGAAAGCCGAACAACGAAAACAGAAAAACGCCAAGAAAAAACAAAAGAAAGTTCAAAAGCAACAAGAACAACGATTACAGGCTCAACAAGAGTTTTTGAGTGATGGCGGAGTTTCTCAGAGGGATATTGAAATTCAAAGGATTCAACAATATTTTGAAAATAATTGGTGCATTCATGAGATTGATTCCGATGGTCATTGTTTGTATCGATCTCTTGCAGATCAATTGAACATTAATTTAAAAGATACCACAAATCCATATACAAAGGATTTATTAATACGAGCAAATAACGAGCTCTCAGAGAAGAATAAGAGAGAATTGAAAAATTTATCATCAAGCACAGGTTTTACGTATCTGCATTTGAGAAGTTTAATTGCAAATCAATTGAGAAGAAAGGCAGATGATTATTTTCCATTTGTTATGGACGTTTGTGAAACCATGGATCAATATGCGGACACAGTAGAGCATAGTAGTGAGTGGGGAGGTCAAGTAGAAATTCAAGCCTTCCTTGATTTATGTCAGGAACAGTATGTCCTGAAAATTGTTCAAGACAATGGTATTGTGACAATGGGAAGCAATTCGAAATCACAAACACCAGAACAATCCAATCTGATCGTGACCTATCACAAGAAGTATTATGCTCTCGGTGAGCACTACAATAGCATTCGGATTGCTCCTCTTGTCCCTGCAGAATAAAGAGTGAATTTTACATAATTTCGAACATGAAATGGAGAACATTTTGTTCAATATCTTTCAAGATGTTGTCTAAAGTCATGTCGATCTTTATTGCAGTTTCATTGTGTTTGCATGAATAGAGATGTTTATTTCACTACTTGATATTTAGAATGTAAGAATCAACATGACCACCTTTAAAACACTGGATGCTTTCAATGTCAAAGCACCATCGATGGTGTTGATCATTTCAGAGCCCGTAAAGGTAAGAGTTCAAAGAAAAGTACTCGAACGTAAACAAGTAGAATCTAGTTATTCCGTTTGTGAGAACATTGACTCAAGTGTGGAACATTTGGGTTTAGAAGCTGCTGTCAATCAAGTAAGAAAACCCAAACACATCTCAGTACTCAACACTGAACATGATCTCATCAATGGATTTACAGTAAATTTTCGAAACGAACCTATTGATTTCTTTCCGAATTGAATTTCCTTGTTTGAACAAAGAAAAATGGGAAACAAGCAACTGGATAGGCATTCGGTGATGGAGATACACCAAAAAACAAACCGTAAGTTTGAACCGGGAGGATTGAAGAATGATGTCATCAAGCACCGGGTCGTTTTGTGTTGTTTTGGTATTATGACATAATTCTGATTTCATCACATGTTGCAATTATTGATTTTGGAAAATAATTATAACGTCGGAACATGATGACAATTTGCATTATGGTAACAAATTCTTAATATTGGAAAATTTAATCGGAATTGAACACATCGTATGATGATTATCATGTTGCTCGTTGCCGAAATTCAAATATTATATTCATTGAAAATTAATTTATTAATGAAATGCAGTTCCGATCAGAGAAATTAAAGAATGGTATGCTCTGTTTTATCGACAATTCCAAGATGTCAGAATTTCAAAAGAACGATTTGCTTCTGCAATGAAAATACAGAATCTTCCTTCAAGTTATGAAGTCATCAGCCCGGCTTCATCTTTGCCATCCTCAACCATTCAAAACGGAGGCGAAGATAAACAACAACAACAACAGATGACAACTCAATCATGGGACACCTCTAATTATGATCAATCTGAAAAACCAACACTACCCAATAGAAATGGAGAAGAAACAATTTCAACAACATCAACAGCACCACCAGAGGCTCAGGGTAGCCCAAATTTTAATCAACGCCAAGAGAACATAACAGGTACTTCCTCTCCACAGCCAGGTTCACAAAACAACTCAAGTACCATTTCCAAGAATTCTTTCAATACTTCACCCGGTGTAATTTCTTTTCCTGATCTCATGTTTGAAACGTCACACGTGATGGCCTCTAAATATTTCTTTGCTCACGAATATTTGCCACCCAAACGAACACATGCTCATTTCCATAATCTTTTACCAACTTATGATATTTATGCAAAAGGAAACAAAGTAATAACTGCAGATTTTGTCTTTACCACTATAACATGTCCTCAACTTGTGGAAGATACTGATAATCCGTCACGAAAGAAACAACACTCCTCGTCAAGCCTTTCATTTCGTGACATGGCCATATTTTTCGAAATCATTTATAATTATCTACAATTAAGGCCATTTGAGCTTGAGAAACTTCCGAAACATTTGCAAGATCCAGACTCTTGTGCGAGATTTGTCTTTCAAAATATATTGAATCATTTTGGTATTGATTGCACCAAAGAAAGCATGGAGACAAAAACTGTTTCCAAGTCACAATTTATCGACTATTGTACTTTTAAAATGTCACAAGAAGGAGACATTTCAAATTATGCGAATAGCGCCCAACAGATGTGACAATGATGAGAAAATATTACCCATATTATGATGTATTTTAATTAAGCACTAAATTACTCGAGAGATTGTACACATTTGGAATTGATATGTGTATGGGTCTTTATTTGTCAGCTTCCTCCAACTCGCATATTGTCAAACATTCATTTTTTAATTGTTTTCCAAGATGCATCTTTTGAGGAATTTAACCAAGCATGTCTTTCTCAACCATTCCATTGAACAACACATTTACATCATCATCATTGAGATCAAGACATGCTTGGTTCCACTGAACACCTCCAAACTGTTGACTTCGTTGACCCAAGAGCTTTGAGACGAAAAAAATTAACTGAAAAAAAAATGAACGTCAGCGAAAAATCAGAGCGAACCTCTGAAAGTTCTGCCCCTCCGCTCAAACCACATGAACAGAATGGAGGGACACATGAGAATGATGGTGCGGGGAACAACCATGCCACCACCACCACTGAAGCATCCGTTGCAAGTTCTATCGGTAGCAACATCCACTCGGTTCATCCTGTGGATTCAACAACGACTAGTCCTGTTCCCTCGTTGCTAACAACAATAACAACATTACCTACCATCTCGATATCGGCCACACCTCCTGTTGCAACAAAACAGAGAGCCAACTCCTCCTCCACTTCTTCTTCAACAGCCTCTTCTTCTTCGTCTTCCTCTTTGGGTGGTGATCAACAACTTCCCTTGTTGTCCTCCAACGCCACTACTACTCCTCCAACCACAGCAACAACCACTCCAAGAACAACAAGTCTATCCCTTTCATTACCGACAGCAACATCCTCCACCATGAAACAACAACATGCTCCCACTTCAATACAGGAAGGACTTGCTGGCTATATAGTGTCTGATTCTTTGACTCCAACCTCCGAAGCAAGTTCCACCATATCTTCCACTCCAACTTCATTGAGCAGCCTTGTAATGGCCATCCCACAACCCGGAGAAGCAACATCTGGCTCGAAACCTAAAAAGAAGAAAGCTGGTGCCAAGAAAGCATCCGAAACGGTCAATCCTCCTCTTGTTCCTCTTACACCAGGAAGCGACGAGTACAATGAATTCGTTCAAACCATCAAAAGCAAAATAGTGTTGCCCAAGAAGTTGTGCTCGAGTTGTGGAGTGAATGACACCCCAACGTGGAGAAAGGGACCCTTGGGTCTTGGAACCTTGTGTAATGCTTGTGGTATTAAGTATTCGACTCATTCATTAACATTGGATCCTCAAACAGGTGGACGAGAGGGATACAAGAGCTTTGTTGTGTTAGGAGATCCATCTATGAAGCATTCTATCACTGCTGGTAGTGCGGAGGAGGATGGTTCGGCAACACCACACACCTCCGAACAACAACAACATTTGGACGGAGATGGAAATGTGTTAGATGCAAGTTTGGACACTTCAATCAAAACAGAAACACAAGTGGGAGAGAATGGAAGTTTATCGTCATCTTTGCCTTCTGATGCATCACAAGTTACTCCCGAGAAGAAGAAGAGATCTCGAGGAAGACCAAAAGGATCAGGCAACAAAAAGAAGCTTGCCGAACAACAGCAACAGTTGCTACAACAACAACAGCAAATGGTCATTCATATGGAGGATGGGGTTGACGTCAATTCCATCCCTGCACAACCTGTCGTCACTCCAAAGAGAGGACGTGGTAGGCCACCCTCCAAACACAAGCAAGCTGCGGCAGCAATGACGCCTGTTGTGGTGACTCAACCCGAGGATACAATGGATTTAAGCTTGGATTTAAACGCTTTTGCGGAGGATGAAATACATCGCACCCAGTCACAACAACCAAAACGACGTGGAAGAAAAAGAAAGAATGTCATAGAAGAAGATTCAGATTATATTCCTGAAGATGAGACCCATGTTAATTTTGTCACCACTCCTGTAACCATTGCAAGAGGAAAGGGTAAAAGCCTCCTGGCCGCACTACCCCCAAGTGAGGTTTCGACAATTCAACCAACACCAGTTGCAACAATTACAACCACTCAAAAGAAAAAGAAGGTGGTCTACTTCCCCACTGCCACTGAAACACAGTTACATTTGTTAGCAAAACAAATTACATCGGCAAATATTTATGGCAGCCCTTCCAGCGAACAAAATTGTATATATTTCTCATCTGAATTTCTTAGACAATGTATTGAGGGTTTTGGAGTCTTGCTCAAACAAAAGCAGAAGAAAAATGGTGATATTAACAAGATTCTCACTAAGGATGCTCTGACTTATATTTTCTTATTTTTGCACCAGACAGATATTGTAAATTTGATGCTTGTTTGCCGATATTGGTGCGACATTGCAAAATCTGAAGTCATTTGGAAGGAAATTTATCGACGCAATTGGGGAGTTAATGAAGAGTCGGTTGCAAGTTTCACAAAGAGTATTCTTGCAAGAGCTCCTTCTATCGATTGGTATGAAATGGTTCAAGCAAGAACAAATGTAAGAATATGCTCACCTATCCAACAAATTGAATTTATGGCAAAATTTTATGCTATCGAAAACAAACCTAAGATTTTGGCATGCATCCAGCAAAACCTTAATGAGGAAATCAATGAGAGAAATTCGAGAAAGCAACAACAACTCTAAGCATTTTGCGTGCAAGCCCACCTTTCTTGTGGTATGTAGCATGCATCATTTTTGTGTACACAAGAGAAATCATGTGATATGAACAAATTAATTATTAAATTTAACAGCCTTTGGAATAAACACCAAATCGTTGTATCGCGATAACAACAACAAAAGAATCTGCGGGCATGAATGGATCAACGAATCATCCGAATCGTGTCTCAACTTAAAAAGTCACAAAAACATGAATAGAGAGAATTTGGCCTCTACAAGCATCGTTGTGGTTGTTGTGGTTTCATCAACTTGTCTTTTTGTCTTGATGAACCACAAAAAATCATTCCTTGCGCAATTTTGCAAATCCTCAATCAACTGGTCATTCTCGTTTTGCCGCAATCGGCGTCGAGTGTCAAACACACATCCATAAAAAAAATTGTCTTCCGTCATTGGTCAAGCATTGTAATTGTGGTGCACTCTCTCATATTTTCTCATTCTCATCTCTCTTCCGCACACATTCATCATCCTCCATTTCTTGTTTTTTCACTCACAACAACAACAGAAGCAGCAGCAAAAATCATTGTCGTTCACAACCACCACAACAACAAAATATCAACGTTCCAAACCATCCCTTCTACATTCTTCTGCAACTATCCAACAATTTCCATAAAGAGGATCCTCGAGAATATATTCTCTCAACAACAACAGCAACAAGAACAACAACCTTGTCGTGATTCTCATCATCATCATCACACTAAAAAAATCTGTACAAGATGGGTCTTATGGATTTTATCAAGAAACCACAACAATCACAACAACCATCATCTCCTTCTCCTTCTTCTCCTTCACCCAATAATGCTTCTTCTCCATCCATCAAATATCCAGGAGTCAATGAAAAATATGCCTCTTCCAACGTGTTTGGAAAGAAACTTCCAAGCGATCCCAATGATTTACCTCCTTTTGTGATTAAGGCAATGGAGCATTTAGAAAAACATGGATTGAATGTTGAAGGAATATTTAGAATTTCACCAAAAAAGAGTGACGAAGAAGAAGTGATTCGAGAGTTGGAAAATAATATTAAATATGATGTACCCTATGAAAAGTATGAGATTCACTTGGCATCGAGTTTGTTAAAGTTATATTTGAGAGAGTTGTGTGACCCATTGCTGACCTATGAACAGTATGGAATGTTTATTGCAGCAGAGGTAAGTCGTGTGCGTGTGTGTTCGTGTGTGTTCGTGTGAATATTGATGTGAACATTTATAATGTGACACACGAATCTGTGAAAAACAACTTTTTTCATGAATCAATCTTTGAAATCTACACACTCCTTGAATATCTATGCATTCCAAATTTCTCTAACTCTTGTAATGGTTGACAACTCTATATTGTTGTACAATACTTAATATACGAACATGATATGAACAGAGAATTCCTGATCCAGAACCTCGTTTAATGATGATTCAAAAAGTCATCAAATTCCTTCCACCTACCAATTTCAAGATTATGAAGAATTTATGTTTGTTTTTGAAAAGAGTTGCTGCCAATTCGGCTGTTAACAAAATGTCACCAAGCAATCTGGCAATTGTTTTTGCTCCAAATTTATTGAAATCAGATCTTCCTCAGAATCATATGGAAATTTTACAAGATTCTAAATATTCGAACAGCTTAATGACTACTTTGATTGAATCGGCAGAATTAATTTTCATGCAAGACGAAGATGGAACCACAACATCTTCAACAACCAATCAACAAGCAACCACAACAACCAATCCATCATCCACATTGGAGGGTTCACCATCTTCTTCCAATGTCAGAAAACCTCTTCCAAATGCACATTTCGGAAATAAGAGACAAGGAGAGGGACGAAGACTTCCACAACCTCTTCCTTCTTCATCGATGGATTCTCCTCCCGTGTTAACAGATCCATATGCAGCTCAAAAACAATCCTCCTCTTCCAATCATCCATATTCGGAACCTCCTGTATTTGAAATTGTTGATTTCAAGACAGGTAAATTGAGACAATCACCCATGACACCTCCACCTGTCATGCCAAATCCATATGTGACAACAAAACAACCATCCACAACAAGGACTACTTCACCACAAATGTCACCCTCCACAAGCACTGGAAATCCATTTACCTACTTGTCATCTTCTTCTTTGAATCAACACATACGACTATCTTCCATCGATTCCAATCACGACGACGATCATGAAGAATCCAATTGTCGAGAAGAAACGCCAGATGACGGAAATTCCACATCCAATTCAACATCAGCTGTCATAAGAAAAGTGAAACTTCCAGTAAGGAAAAGAGCAGCATTCGTACGTGACGTGCGGAAAGCACTTCCAAACCCTCAAAGTTATTACTCTTCAACAAATAGTATGAGTGACACTGCAATGACACATGACACTTCAACCACCACTACGACACAACCAAAAAGCTCAACAACTTTAAATTCACAACGTTTATCGATGAGAAGTGTTGGATATGAAAGTGATGAAGGTGTCGTTGCTGAAGAAGATGAAGCATAATTTGTAGTAATAGTCGAAGAATGTACAGATACATCTGATTAATATATTCCAAATTGATGAAGATGGATGTGAGAGAGAAATTCAAATGGTGTTGTCAAAAATTTCAAAATGAATTTTTTGTCATCATATCCATGTGAAACAAATTCATGAACAAGACCAATAAAGAACTCCTTTTCAAATATTAATAATATAATATAATATATTTTAATAATATCATTAATATTATAATATGAACAACATGCCCTCATCCATGACGTTTCAAAGCAGAGGTTTGAATTTCCAAAAAAAAGAAAGTTAGAATTTTGATTGAAAAAAAATTCTCATCATCATCCTTCTCATCATCCTTCATACACTCTCAAATGTCCTGGCTAAGAAGAAAGAAAGATACCTCATCGGATCCATCCTCTTTGGATTCCATGTATGAATTACATACTCTCAACACAACCATTTGTTTCATTCCATTTACTTTTTATCAACAAGCAGTTGGAGGAGATGAGGCTCAAAAATTGTTCCGAACAGGATATTATTACTCGTGTCTTGATAATTTGTTTAAAAAGTATGATTTGTATAGTGATAAGGCAAAAAAGGTGTTATGGCAAGAAAAAGATTGTTTTCCGAATTATGAACCCATTCATGAAATTATGATACGAACAGCCTTGCCAAGTGCACAAAAGAAAAAAGTGGAAGAAACTCCCGAAGAGAAGGAGAGTTTGGCAAAATTCATTCATACGACTGCTGAGTGCATTCAAAAGAGAATTACGAAAACTCAATTGGAGGAAAAATTGAAGAAGGCTATGACTGGAAAGTTCTCTGAATCAGCGCCAATGTATGTACTTGTGGTAACATTGTTTTGAAACATAATGACATTATATTCATTAATTCTTTTATTAATAATTTTTCATAATATGTGTAATATTTAAATGGGAATTGCAAATTTGGAATGCATGAACTATTTCATTGGTGTGTCAATGAACTTTTATTGTGTATTCACAATGATGATTGATTTCAAAGTGAATGGTATACTGCCTTTGACAAAAACTCATCTCAAGACTATGCCTTAAATACACAAATGAAGCAACAAATACTTGAGGACACCATGAATCCATGTCTCAAATTTAAACCTTCCAGTTTAGCAGATCTACATCCAAGAAGCGTTCATGGAAAGAAAGAGATTCCAAAGGAAGAATTTAACAATATGATCAATACCATGAAATTTGAACATTGCAACACGTCACTGCTTTGCTCTAAAAGCATCACCAATTGTCTCAAGAGAATGAACAAGGGCGATGACAAGACAGCTCAAAATCAGCATTTCATTCAGTGTTTCAACGATCCTGAAGTAAGGGCTTGCATTTCAAAGATTTAACACTAATGAAATTTGAAATACATTTTTGAATAGGCATTAAACACATACAATTTTTTGCAAGTTGACAATTCCCTCTGATTATTAGAGTGTGATCGAAGCATAAAGTGTAATCTCAAAAGGTTGGACATATTCATCAATTTAATGATGTCATTAATGACATGACATACGACGAAACTGATGATCAGTTGCAGCAAATGGAACAGCTTAATATGATCTTCAGTTAATGGTTCCTCTGACAAGAAATAAGGGACAAATAATTCCCAATCTTCAAAACATATATGTTTGTTTTCCAATAAGTCATTATTTGTATCTTCTTCATATTCCACCACATACGATCTACAAGGACACAAAATTTCAATATCAAGTTTAGGACGTTTCATTTTCTTCTGTTTCGAACTTGAAAGATTCTTTAGCTAAGAGAGGTTTTCTTCTTCTTCTTATTAATTGAAACTCTGATCAGCTTTTTCGAGTTTTCAATAGATGCATCTTTGAAGAGTTCCAAACATTCATGAACATCCTGGTCATTTCGAATGAGCATGTCTCCATAGGTGGGTTCGAAATAGCTCAAAACAATATCTGTGAGCTAGACTTCATCTTGTAATTCATGCAATACATTCTTCACTTGTTCTCTCAAAGAATCGAATAATTGATTGCCATGAATGGGGTCACTCTTGCTGTTTGCCAACCAAATTGATCATCTTCAAGTTTAATCACAATTCGGTGAAGTTTGATCTTTGGAGAGTATTTCATTCAAAAAAGTTAATTGTTTTTCCTTTTCTTGAAAACAAACCTGACCGCTCATCTCAATTATTCTCTTAATATTATTCATTAAGAATTCTGATAAAATGAAAGACCATAGAATCATATTTAGCAGTAAGCTCTTTCAAAATATTTGGTGGATCTATCTCTTCTGATGCCAAGTGTAACGACTGTTGTTTTACAGCCTCCAAAACTATTTCCTTGTCCTTTTTCAAATCATCTGAAGCATATAGAAGTGCCTTTCAGCTTTGTTTCACTGCTTCAAGAACAATTTCCTTGTCTTCTTTGAAATCTTCTGAAGCACAAATAAGTGCGTAACCATTTTGTTTTACAGCAACCAGAACAACTTGTTTGTCTTCTTTGAAATCTTCTGAAGCATATTGGAGTGCATAACCATTTTCTTTGACAGCTTCCAATACAACTTGTTTGTCCTTTTTTAAATCTTTTGAAGCATATTCAAGTGAAAGACCTTGTTTCTTCACTGCTTCCAACATAAACACTCGATCTCCTTTCAAGCTCTGTCTGAAACATTTTGAAATATCTCTGACAATTTCCATGAGTCTGTTTGTCGAATTTCCTCCAATATAATCCTTTCAGTGAGTGATGATCTTGCAGACATGATAGGTGTTGTTGAGAGAGAGAAGTTGACCGTGTGGAGGGAATTTATTTGTGTCTGTTTGGTTGAAACGCAAATTACATTGTGCTAATCTCGTGATCTCATTCGATTTCACTTGTCGTTCTAAATATATAATATCAAAACAAATCCAAATCGTAGCAAACGTCGAGATGGATATGATTGATATTAATTCACCCAATGAGTGTTTGGAATTGAAGAGGAGCTTTTCACGTCGTTGCAAACTCCAAAAATTGTGGGGCCATTAAGACAAATTTTGAATCTTACATTTCAAACAAAAAACACAGGTTTGACACCAAGACAACCCAAGCCAGTGAAAAACAGGAGATCTTATTTAGAATCCATTGTTGTTTCAATCAATGTTGTAGACTTGAGCTCAGATGTTGAAAGTGTTACTTTGTTTTCAATTATTATTATTGCTCGCTCGATGAGCTCTAACGAAACTTGTGTTTTCTCTCTAAACGTTCGTTTGACGAAATGAGAAAGCTTTCGGAAATAGACTTGAAAGTAATAATATTTAGTTGTTGAAATTCATAGAGATTCAAATGAAAATACTTGTCAATTTTCAATGAAACCAAGTATTTGCAGAGTTGCATAATCAGATACTAATCGACACTCAAGCGAACCTTCGTCGGGTGCAATCTCTGTGTTGCATTATGAATTTGCGAATTACAACAAAAATCCACAAATTAGAGGCTACTGTTTCCACACAGTACAACATTTAACAATCAATTTTCAAGGGAATACAATTACTTTTAATGGTTCAACATTACAAGACATTGTTTCCTTCTTCTTCTTAATAGAAATTCTGATCTTTGGAGAGCATTTCATTCAACAAGGTTAATTGTTTTTTCTCTTCCTTTTCTTGATAGCAAACCTGAATGCTCAATTATTCTATCAATATTATTCATGAAATCCTTGTCATTCTTTTCGTCTGATGAAATGAAAGACAATACACCATATTAAGTTTTTTTCAAAATAGTTGGTGGATCTATCTTTTCTGATGATACCAGGGATAGAGTTTGTTGTTTGGCAACTTCAAAAACTATATCCTTGCCTTTTTCAACTCTTCTGAAGCATATTCAAATGCTCGACTATTTTGTTTGACTGCTTCACTCAAATTCCCTTTCACTTGTCATTCCAGAAATTTTAAAAAAATCTCGTCTGACATGAACTCTCTCCATCCCACCAACATTCAATCCACATCGTCCTCTCATCACCACAACACCCGATCGCATCATTCTCGTTCTCTTCACCACAATAACAACAACTCTTCATCACCCAATCCTCACTCTGAAAAATTCATTCATCCCGAACAATCGACTCATGTATGGCATCTCTTTGGATTCGCATTAGGTTCCTTCGCCATTTCAACAATTCTTTGCATCACACTTGCGGTGGTGATTGCGTTGGGAGTGTCATCGAGTAAATCACCAAAAAGTTGCTATTTATGGACATCGACGGATGACATCCAACAGTCGAGTCCAATTCGTGACTTGTTGGAAGATGTTTCAATGAAAGAAAATGATAGTTTTGTGTTGACGAGGGATATGTTTTCGAGAGGTGAATTTGCAATTTCACGTTTTAATAACATGACTTCGGAAGAATTGATTCGAGAACAATTTAATTTAAATGGAAAGGGATGGAGTGTGGGAACGTTGCAATTGAGAACTTGGAGTTTGCCTGCCACGATGGATTTGATATGGAATGATGGAAAGGGTGTGAGTAATGCGGTGGGTGGATTTTTTGCACTTACTGATACCATTACGATTGGAAAATATGCATCGAATTGTATGCCTTTGACAGGTGACAGTGTGGTGATGCAAAATCAGAGTATTTATGGAGCGACGATTAATCAACAGGTTAAAGATAATGTGAGAAGTTTCTTTATTATTGATGGAAAAGGTCAAGTGAGAGCAGTCATGCAACAACGTGTGGATTTCATTTCCTATGAACTGCCAATTGTCAGATACGACAATTCGACAAGTGTCATTGCCATGTTGAGAAAGAATTATTTAAATCCAAATGAGCAATGGATTTTGACTATTAAGAATCCATTATTAGAAAGTGAAATGACTGACGGATTTGGCTACAATACTTTCTTTTACTTGATTGGTTATATTACTTTTAGAGAAAAGTAGATTCATGAATTGACTTGTAAAGAGACATTATTCACTAATGGATGAAAATGTTTTTTATCACATATTTACTATTTTTTTAATAGATATCAGGCGATGAATAGACTGATTCAAAATGTGTTGAATTCTCTTGTCTGTTCTATATCGAACCTGTTCTAGGAATTATTTAAGACAGCAAAATAGAGCTGTCCAGCTTCCAGATTGTTCAATCTTTTCAATGTTTTTCACTTTCTCGAATTGAATGGAACCAGAAACGTCATGATTGTCCTCGTCACGATCGTGTGAGGCCCAATACAATTCGATCTTACTGAATCCTGCTTCGTCCAGAGCTTCTTTTAATTCTCGAACTCCCCATTTTCTGAATTGATAACTGAATGCTTTTTTAATCCATGAATTATCCCTAAGCCTGTTGTATTATATTATTATATATAGTTAATTGTACAGTATTAAGTTGATGTCAATGAATCGAAAAGGTTAGAAATTGTTAAGGATCGAAAGATATGTTCATCAACCAAGAAACCTACTTGAAGTGAATATAACCTGTCACAATCTCTGTAATTGGGTTGTAATTGGTTTGTTCAAATTCGTACATGATACCTCCAGGTAAATCTTTCCTAACATATTCTCTATCGTTGACTGACAACATTTTTGCTCCTCCAAACAAGTCAAACAAAAAGATGGAGCCATAATCTGCCATAGATTCTCGAACCTTCTTAAAGTATAACATCAAATCTTTTCTCTTGTGAAGTAGACACACACTATAATTGTAGGCGCAAATAATGTCGGCCTTTCTCAGAAAAGACTTTCCTGTGTCTTCATCTTGTTCGAGTAATAATGGACAATCCCGTAATTCTTCGTCCCAATTGAATTCGAGAACATTCTTGGTGAACATGAAAATTCTGTCACTCACATTGAATTTGGAATATTTTGATTCTATATTGTGCTTACGACCCCATTCAATAGTGTCGTGGTCTAAATCAACGCCAATGGAGACATTTTCGACACTTCTCTTTGCCCTGGTTCATCATTGGAAAATATATTTGTCATTCGCTTAATGACAAGAATGTCTCTACCTACCATTCGCAACACAGTAGACCAGTTCCACAAAAATCTTCCCTAAAAACATGAGGAGCTTTCTGTTGAAAATGTGTCTTGAACATTTTCTCAAATAAGTTAACATCATCTCTTGAGGACTGTACTGATTGTTGGTACAAATCGTGAATGTCCACCTCAATCTTCTTTCCTTCTTGAGAGTTGTGATGAATATTGGCAGAGTGAACAGAACGATCCCTTTGGTTTACCATCTCTTCCTCTACTTGTTCCTCAACAGAATGGTTTTCTTCTTCTTGATGGTGACGATTCACTTCAATTTTTGAATTTTTCCTATTTTTCTGTTT
The DNA here is from genome assembly GCF_008403515.1 of Naegleria fowleri. Taxonomy (NCBI): domain Eukaryota; phylum Heterolobosea; class Eutetramitea; order Acrasida; family Naegleriidae; genus Naegleria; species Naegleria fowleri. Next base: position 104,954 of record NW_025407984.1, on the reverse strand, counting down.
TGAATGATCCAAACCTGCATTACCTGCAGTGGTGTGAACATTCGTATGAATCACCTCACCCAAGCACTGATTCAACAATTGAGCACCAAAATTCTTAATGATATTCTTTTGCAATTTACGAGACTGAGCAAGAGGAAATATAAAAGGAGAGGCTTGTTGGTGGTTTGGATTTTTCATGGCTTGAATTAATAATTTTACCTTCTCTCCGTCCTTCTTTTTCAATCGATTACTAATCATGAATTGAGCAGCATGAAACAAAAATTGAATTTCCGAATTTTTAGGCTCTTCTTGTTTTGTGGTTTCTTCTTGTTCGGAATCTCCTTTTATTTCTTGTTCGGAATTCTCTTCTTCCTTCATCATTCTCTTTTCCCCTCCAACAACAACATGATCATGTTGATCCTGACCATGATGATGATCAAGGAAAAACCCTTCATTTCGATACTTGTCGAGCCTTTCCACCAACTCTTCAAATGCAATTTTATTCGGTTCCGAATTTGGCATTTTTTTTGTGTTCGGAATGACAGAATTTCACTTTCTTTTGATGGTCTAGATGAATTATGGGAGCTGAAGTCTTTGAAACACTCGAGGCCACACAGCGAGTTGTGAATTCAATCGAAAAACAAACCTTTTGTGCATTGAATTGTGCAGTTGTTGCAAAACCCTTTTTCGAAAACTTGTATGATATTTGACATGTGGCATGAGTGAAGGAATTTTGACAAGTCCTAATAATGATCACTGATCCATACGTTGAAATATTTGCTGAGAGACATCAATTTGTCGAATCTATTCTCCTGTCAATGGTCTCACCCTTTGACGAGCCAATCGATGAGTGTGGTTACAAATTTGTTGAATCTGTCCCAACCAATTATGCTCTGAAATGACAACATGCCACCAACGGAATAGCGCTCACATCAATTTTAGCGAACCTGTCAAACCTTGGCGTTTGTGATCAGCGAATACGTCGAATGTCATTTTACTATTCGGCACCACATGTGGTTCAATATGTTTTTTCACACACACACAAAAAACAAAAAACAAATCACAAATGCAGTCGACGTATTCGATTCCTCCTCAGAACAACCCCAATGCTACTACTGCCATGTACTATTCTCCAAATACTGTCAGTACTCAACCTGTCATGACCTATTCTCAACCAATCGTGTCGCATACTCAAGTAGCTCTTGTCGACATGCCTCCACACGCTCAGCAAAATCCCATGATGCACATGTCATCTGCCACTGTTTCCCTTCCAGTGACTCAAGAACAATATTTCGCTCGTCACATTCGTCTTCAAGAAAATTCTCAAACTTTCAAACTTGTCGTTGAAAAGGAAGGAATTCTTAGTAGCTTTTTCGGAGTCATTCTTCTCATCTTATTCTTCCCATTGTACATGTGTATGGGTGGATTGGGAGGTAGTAGTGAAGGTTGTTTACTTGCCATAATCATTGTTCTCATTTATTGGATTGTTGCCATTCCGATTATTTTGTTGGTCGCTCCGTTGGTGCTGATTTATATCTTGTTTACTGAAACATCGACATTGATCAGTATGGATGATGCAAAACGTGAAATGTTGATTCAATTTCGAAAACGTTATTTTGCCTCGAGTGGAGAAGAGGCTGTCTTGACTTGTTGTCAAATTCCTTATATGGAAATTGGAAAGGTCTTTCTCTCAAAGAAAGCAGGAAAGCACAAAGTCATGCTTGAAACCAAACATGGACAATTATTTGAATTTTCATTGGGAATGAACGAAGAGTACGCAAAGGAAGAATTGAATTATTTGGTGAAATTCTTTCAAGCGAGAGGAGTGGTGGTAGATTTCAATCATGGAACTCCACAAATGAAACCTTAATTTTGAGAAAATTTCAACAACTGTTGTTTGGACATTTTGAATAAAATCCTTCTTATTGATGTTTCATTGTTTTTATTTCTTTTTTGTTGTTGATGGTTGTTGTTGTTGTTGATTTTCTTCCACCAACTCTACACCTCTCACTTGAAAGAATTTCAAAATATAATCCAATTCTTCCTTCACTTCGTCCTCACTCAATCCCACAGAAAGATCAAATTTTTGTCCATGTTTGTTTTCAAGAATAACCTTTTTTTCCCAAGCTTTTTGTCTTTCAAAAGTTAATTTCACAATTTCTGAATACCCAAATTGGCAACTACTAATAATGGAATCTGTAAAAATTCTTCGAACTTGAATGGACAACTCTTTCTTCTCATCATCCATACACACAGTTGTCTCTTGTTCCAACCAGAATGCAAGCAAAAGGATGAAGGGGGAGATTAACAAAATGATTGGCAACACAATGATCCAATACACCAATAAACAACCACACATCATTAAACATGCGTCAAGACTATTGACTAAATCCAAACAACAAGCTGCAGGAAAGAATAAGATTAAGAAAACAACACCTAAATAGGTCATGAAAAGATTGTCGTCATGAACCACTAATTTGAAACGAGTGTTGGAGTTTTCAAGAGGTTGAATGTGACGAGCGAAAAATTGAGTTTTTGTGACGGGAAGTGTAAATGGAAGTGACATCATTGGCGTTTGTTGGTGTAGAGGTGGTGGCATCATGGGAGCGTTTCCTTGATGTGGTTGTGGAATTTGGGAAGGCATTTCCACAATGACATGTGACTGATGTAGTTGTTCTTGATAAACACCACTTGGTAAGGACTGTGAGGAATAGTACATGGCATGTTTGGTTGGATTCAGCTGACTTTGTGGATTCATCTTGGAAGAGATGTCTGTGAATGTTTGTTGTTCTTGTGGCTGCATTTGTTTTTTTTTCACACACAAATTTGAAATTCCGAAGGCATCAATCGTTTCGTGACCAATGAGATGACAAGGGGCGTTTCTTTGACAAGAACCAATCGAATGAGTGAAACTAACGGCTCATCTTCTAATCAAAGATCGATTTCGAAATTTTCCAAAGGAAATTCACTCAAAGCCATAATTTTATCGTGATTTCACCAAATCAGTACGAGAGTATATTCTAATGACATTATAACACAATTTCATTGATTTTCATGACTTTACAAATCTTTTGAATGCGTACTGACGTAGTCGAAAGAGAATTCCAAATAATAATAACAAGCGCGACAATGTCACAATAGTACTAAAGCAACAATGACTTTGAACATGCCATTTGGAGAAGTTGTGAATAAAAATGTTTTCATCCATGGTGTCAAGGTTGAGTGTGTTTGAAAAGTTTCCAATTTCCAAATTCAAAGGTTTGACCCATGGAAGAGAGTATTTGAAGATCTTTCGTTTTAGATGACAATGAGAATTCTTGGCATGTCTGGTCATCTTCAAGTGTTTCAACAACATGTACTTTGATGAGGTATTCAAAAAATTCATCCTTCGTGTTTGTGAGGGTGTTGTGAACAGGACAAGGACGAGATTGCTCTGCCTTGTACTTTAGGCTGACAAGTTGGTGAAAGTGACCCAACAAAATGTGGTCATCGTCCTGGTTGGATATTGTGAACACGTTTTGGAGAGGATGAACCCCAAGACGAATGACAGGGGATTGAGATTTAAAGGTTGTGTTTAGATTTCCTCGTGTACTTGTCCACACTTCTTCGTCTTGTTGTTGCAAAGTCATGGAGTTTCATGATGTTCAAAAAGGTAGGTGGCCAAAAAAGGACATAGGTCCATAATAAGAGAAAGTGAACCAAACCCATCACCATCTTGACCTCAATCAACCCTTGTCCATTTTCAACCACTCCTTCTGAATGACCATGTTGTCAGAGAACCTATCATGCATGAGGAAGGATTCCAAACCGTGGGTACGATTGTAATGGATGACCTGATGATGAGATGACTCGAATCAATCATCTATTTAAAGAAGAAGAAAAAAAATGATGAGAAGAGCCTTTCTTCGAAAATCAAAGAAGAAAAGAAAGAAGAATTGTAAGCATCAACAACAACAAAATCAGTCGAACCACCCGACCGATCAGTCGAAGAGTCTTCAAAAGATTGTTCGTCTTTCCACAAGGATGAACATGGAAAAAACTTTGAAGAATTCAGAAAGATCCGGAACTTGCTCGTCGGATCATGAACAACAAGACTTGTTGTTTCAACATCAACCTCCGATGATGATGATAGGGTCTTTGGAAACAAGATCATCATTATCAGCAGAACAACATGCTGAAAGAAACACTTGTACAGTAATGTCCACTCGTTATAATTCCAAACCATCCGTGTCGAATGAAAAAGGAACAAAACAAGTTGACGTCAACTGCCACACACATTGTTCTCATGATGGTGGTCATGATGCTACTTGTAGTGTTGATGAATTTCCAATTCAAAGCACCACAAGATTTTTTAGACCACGAAAAACATTTGGAAATTCATTCAAGCAGTTGAATCTTCTCATCATGATGATAAAAATTCTTCTCATTAGCATGATGATTCTTTTGGGTAGTGGAATGATGGATAGATTTTTGGGAACAGTCGAGGCCTCTTCTTATCGATTTTTGAGCGAATTTACAAAAACTGCAAATACAACGGTTTTAAGTGTATTTCCAAATTCGACCAATGTAGTGACCAATGTGACAACCACAACTACGATTGGTTTTGGATCCTTCACTTATACCTATGAAACAGATTCATTGAGTTGGCAAATTTTGATGGACACAGAATTACCATCCTTTTCAAATACGAGTTCTGTCATTTCATTACGATTTTGGCGTCTGATTCATTCCAATGTATTATTCACTCAATATGCAAGAACCTTGTTTGTTTCCAAAGAAAATTTAACGCAAGCACTCGTGGAGAAAAATTTGTTAAATTCAACGACTGGTGTGACCATTGTTCCTGAGAAAATGTTGTTTCCTCTCAATGGAACGACGAAAGGAAAACTACTGAACACCACTCTCTATGTGAGTGTACCTGAATTGTTTGAAAATTCATTCATGATACAATTATTTGAATTGGAATTGAATGCCACTCTATTGCAAGATAATTCATCACTGGGTACAAATCCAACACTTAAAAGTGACAAAATTCTCGTCAATTTTTCACTATTCAAAGGAAAGAATCCAACTTACACATACTCAATTTTAGAAACACTGAAAAGTGCATTACGAGTCGTTTCTGTTTCGACCATGACATTTAAAAACTTGTGCAGTTCTTCCTCACCAGTGGTTGCATTTGCATGGAATTCTTGGAAATTGTGGTTTGTGTTGTGTGTCATTCTCGGAATGCTTGGTGGTTTGGTCATGTCCTGGTGGAAACCTTATTTTGTGGTCTTTTTGGCACTTGTTGTGTTGAACGTTTCTGGAGTGATTAATGTGACTCAGACCTTGGCAGGTTTCTCTAACGATGGTATGCTCACTGTATTAATTCTATTCCCAATTGTTCAACCCATTTCTGAGAATTCACTCGTTCTCAAAGTTTCCAAACTTGTTTTTGGATCTCCCAAATATGGTTTATGGCTCTGCATGCTTCGTGTGTGCTTATTTATTTCATTAGTGAGTCCTTTCATTAACAATACTCCAATTGTGGTCACTCTCATTCCAATTATTAAGGACTGGGCGAGAGTGAACAATATTGCTCCCTCCAAATTTTTAATTCCCATGTGTTTCATGACCTCTGCTGCTGGGTTAATGACATTGATTGGTACCTCTACCAACATTGTCACTAATGGTCTCTATGTTGCCTATGGTTTCACACCCTTTACATTTTATGAATTTTTCTATATTGGAAGTATTTTGTCAGTGGTCACCATTGTTTATTTATGTACTTTTGGCTTGTGGGTGTTGCCCAATAAGAAGGGTGGTATGTTTCGACTTGCCAGAGAACGTGGTGAGCAATTCTTGACCAAGATTGCTGTGGATGATCCAAATTCACCTCTCATTGGAAAAAACAAACATGCCATTATTCAACATCTTGGATTGGAAAAGTTGGAAGTAGTTGAAATTATTCGAAAGAAGCCACGACTCAGTACTTCTGCTGTCATGATCACTGCCAATCCCACCAGCACCACGGAATTGTCCACAACTACCCAAGAAAATGTCACCAAACTCTCAACTCAGGATTCACACGATCAATCGTCTTCAATCAAAGAAGAAGAAGATCTAGTCGAGCTCATCGTTCCAGTCCCTGACGATTTAACCATCATGCTAGGAGATGTCATTATTTTCAAAGGTCATCCAAACATGATCCTTAAATTGCATTCCAAAACAGGAATTTCTGAAAATTTACCCACTGAGGAAGGTGCCGGTATTATTCACACCATGTTGGGAACTGCTGATATGCACATGGAGAAACAAGTTACTGTCAACATTTCTTCGTCACAACAAGCAAGTCATGTTCAAATTGAAAATCTTCCCGTGTCGACACCGAGTGCATTGCCTAATGCTGAGAACAGTAGCGATGGAAATCTCGTCGTTGAAATTAGTGACAGCAGTGAAATTAATTCATCCAATGATTTCATTCAGACACACAACGTAATGTCGCCACATCTCGAAGTAGCTCCTCCCATTCCAAAGGCCACACTGAAATCTCTTCTAAGTGAAAATCAAGGACTTTATGAAGCCGCTCTCAGAAAAACCATTCATGAAGAACCATATTCTCAAGTAGCAAATGCATCGTCATCTTCTGAGACACATGCAGTCCATCATTTGGATGTTGGAATGATGCATGAGGATCAACAGCAGCAACAACTGGAGCCACCTTCATCATCCAAAGATGTCGTGGAACATGGTACTGCTGTCTCTCACATTGTGAACAACAGCAACCATGGAACTTCCACAGATACTCCTCCAAAAAAGACACACATGACAAGTACTGATCAATCTTCGAGTCAAGAAAAATCCTCTAAAAAACAACCTTTTTCATTTGCCTGGTTGAAGAGAAGAAAAAAACCACCAGTAGAACAAGATACTTCTGTTGAAAAGGAACCAGAATTTTTCGAATTGATCATTAGTGTGAGTAATCCATGTATTGGATTCAGTTATGCAGAATTTGAAAAACGTTATGGAGTGGTCGTACTTGCAGTGCGTTATGTGGGTTTAGAAACAAAAACAGATGTCACGGATTTTAAAACATCAAACGTGAGTACTGGTGACACCTTGTTGGTCATTGGACGAGGTGAATTTTACTCGAAATGGCATGAATCGAAAGATTTTTATGTCATTTCCAGATGTAATGTAAATCCAAAAGAAAGCAAGACCAACAAATTTATTGTCAAAATTCCATTCACCAATAAGGAATATAATTTATGGTGGTGGGAACATTTAATTTTCCCAATATTTATTGCCATGATTGCATGTGCCATTGCTGGATATTCCATGTTGCAATGTGCCATGGTCACTTTATGTGTGGTCATTATTTTAGGACTGATACAACCCATCAAAGCATTGGAGAGTGTGGAATGGCCACTCATTGCCTTGATTGGTTCTTCATTTGGAATTGGAACTGCCATCACACAGAGTGGTATGGGAGAAGCATTTGCAGAAGTGGTTCGATTGATGAATATTCCAAATATTTTGTTACCTGCTGTGGTGGTATTCATTACTCTTATCGTCACTGCTGTGATTACAAATAATGCAGCAGTTGCTATTACGTTTCCATTGGCCATGGCAGTTGCTATTCGTAATGGTCTTAATCCTCGATGTTTTGCCATGTGTGTTTGTATTGCTGCGAGTTCTGTGTTTGCCACTCCGATTGGATATCAATGTAACATGATGGTTTATGGTACAGGTGGATATTCGTTTATGGACTATGTGAAATCAGGATTGCCTTTGACCTTTTTATATTTTGTGTGTATTAGTACTTTTGTTCCATTGATTTGGGGATTGGAAACGCCTAATTTTTAAAGTGATTGTAGTGGTGTCTTCTGTCAAATTTTCAAGATTGTAGAAAAGTGTCCAGTTTTTGAAGATGCTTTCTGAAGATCAACAATCACAACCAAATCGAGTTAACTTTACATCACTTGAAATCGAAAAAATTATCAGAATAAGAATAAACGAACTGTGATGAGTCTTAATCTAAACATTGTATTGTGATTTTCAAAAAGTGCTCTAATAAAAACAAACCGCCAGTGCATTAATTTATTTTCCACCTAATTCACCTTCGACTTATCATGTTGTCATTACTTTCTCTCGTCCCATTTTGGTGGAGCAATGTAAGAATAATGTTTGTGTTTCATATTCCAATCCATGACATCCTTACTGTATTTGGACTTTTTAGAGCCAGGAGGTGCTTTGACCATGTTTTCAATAATGGACAATGTGGAGGAACTTTTGGCGAATGCTTGTTGTAATTTTTGACATGATGAATGTGTGTTAATAGTAAAGAAAAGAGCAGCCAAGGTTTGGAAAGGCCATCCCTTATAATCCTTTGACCAAATATTGTAAGCAGCAACAAAGACAGCATCCACAAGTTTTTGTTTCAAAATAAAGTCAATCAGGATTTGGACCGCCTTGTGGTACTTGTCGTGAGTTTTTGCAGGAATGTTGTTTCCCTTCTCACAAACTAGCTCTGGTCTCTTGTCGTCATTTTCAACTTTTTGCCAAATGTTGCGATCAATTGGAAGATTGAAGATCTTGTTAAAGTAGTGAAGCGCATTGGTAGCAATGATTGACTTTTGCTGCAAACTAATGGTAGATAAAAAGCCAGACATGTTGTGATTAGTAATTTCGGTCATGACTTCCTCTCCGTGGAATTTGATCAATTGGTAGAATAGTCTCCATGCATTACGATTAAATTCCATGTCAACATCATCTTTACACAACTCGAGAAGCTTGGTATAAAAGGTAGCGTCTCTGTTGAATAATGCAAAAACTTCTGGCACTTTGATCAAGTGACGGAAAGCAACTAACATGGCAGAACGTGGTCGGTAGGTTCTTCTCAGCTTGTCCTGCTTTCCAATAAAGTCCCACATGTTTTGAAGATTAGATTGAGTAACCTCAACCTTGGAACCAGAATAGAGAGCCTGTTTGACCTCCACTGTTTCCTTCTTTCTCAAGAAACTGAACAATTTGTTTTTGCTTGAGGTATCGGAGGCTTTTTCAGATGGAGCTTGGACCAGTTGGTTGCAGACCAAGAATTTAGCAAATTTAGCAATAAAAAGTGAGCCCATAATAGTTCCTTGATGCATTCTCTTTTGTGTCACTGTTGAAATGACTTCTTCAAGTACAATGTGGAAAACTCGGGTCTCAATAAGTCCCACGATCATGTGGAAGGAACCATCCTTCTCACCAAATTCATTCTTTTTAATGGTGAGAGACTCACTCAAGAATTCAAGAACCATAGATGAGATGAGGGGAGGTTGAGAATCAAGCACAGCTCTCTCAGCCGACTTGACCAAGTCTCTAAGGACGTTTTGACCATTCTTGTAATCTTTTGTCAACAATTCTTCCCATTCTTTCAAGAGTGGGAACAATCTTGCTGTGGCATTTTGCACATGACTGAATTTGCTACATGCCAGAGTTCTAATATTTGCCAACAAATCTGTTTCGTCTGACTTCAGGGCATTCTTGATATCCTCTTTCCATGACAAGAAGAAGAGGAAAGACATGACAAATTTACCCAGAGCAGTGACGGCTTTAGATTTCGATCCAAGAATCTTCCAAATGTAAGTCTTCAAGAATGACTTGCTACACTTCAAATACTTGTTCACTTCCTCAATGTACTTTTCAAGTTTTTGGACAAGGAATTGATAAACATATGGATAACCTCTATCTTCCTCGACCAACGAAACTGTAATACAGTTAGTATAATACAACAAGAGTAGATTGACAAGGAATTTGTCAACCATTCTTGTGAGAGCCTCATCCTTCTTTTTAGTTTCTGAAACGAGCACAATGTTGATCACAGCATTTCGAGTGGATTCGGTATATTCAAAGAGTGGGCTAGGTACTTCATCAAAGAGTGTTACGGCACGGGCAATAAAATACATTGTTGGATAATCGTCCTCTTGAAGTATTTCAGAAATAATATCTCTTGCCATTTCGGTCTTTAAGAATTCTTTAACAAAATGTGCAACTTTAGCGTGAGTGAGTTGTGAGTTGCAATTGTGGAAATTATGCAAAATACGGATAAAGGTTTGTTTAGAAATGGAATAATACATCAAGTCGCCATAAGTTCGAAGTGAAATTTCCACTCCATTCTTCATCATGCTCATTCTGAGCTTGAGTTCCGTCTGAAGGAATTTTTGGAAGAAATCCAAATAGGTTGAGCTGGAGAAGATGTTCTCAAAGTGTTGAATGGTCATTTGTGAAGGATGTTCAACAACATCTAAAATACCACAGAGTGAGTCAAATTGTTGTACCAATGCAAATTGGTCTTCCTTTGGGAAATACCAACTGTTGAGTTGATTAAATCTCTTTTCATTGTCCTTTCTTGCGAGCACAATTTGCAAGAATTTGACATAGTTTTGAGACTTGAGGTTAGCGAAAGTAATCACACCGAGATCAAATTCGGGAGTTTCAAATAACACCTCTTTTCCTTGCTCATAGGTATCGCAATCTTTGGAAGCTCTCACTTCTTCATCAGTGAGATCTCTTCTTACGAGAGGTATTTGATGGGGATACTCACGAGCTGCATTAGCTTGTTCGTATGCCATAGTACCTTGAGCTGGTACACAGCTGAGTGATTTTTCTTGTCTCTGATAAACAATCCAACTTCTGACATTGTCAGGCTTAATTCTTTCGCCCTGTGTGAGTTTGAGAGGAACCACCTTGGACTCGGACGTGAACGTGCCGTGACGAAGAGCCACCGCAGGCTGATGGAAGGACCCATACTTGTCCTTGTTCTTCAGCTTGGTATCCAAAACCTTGTGGATACTATTCTCAATCTCTTGTTTAACATTAGGCTTGAGCTTGTCCCATCCATTCAAAACTTCGTAACGCACAGAATCATGATCGTCGTCCTTTCTATCTTCGTCATCGTTGTGATCACCATCTTCACGATCTTCCTTTTCTTCCTCGCCGCTGTCATTACTTGAAGTCTGAACACCAGCAACTTGGAATTTTGGTTCGTTCATTAACTTGAGACCCAACAGGTTTTGATATTGTGCAACATGGGGTGGAAGGAATGGCAAACCGAGACAAGTAATGGCCCAACGAATCATTGCAGTTTCATATTCTTTGAAAGTTTCATAGAATTCTGGCTTTGGTTCGAGAGGGACCAAGTGTGATTCCCAAGTTTCATGAATTTCGTTCATGTCATCATCCATAATTGACGATTTCATAGAAATTGAAGATATATTTTCAGCAATACGTCTCGAATTGAGTTTGTTAGAATCGGATCTGGTATTGTCGCCATCATTCTCAGAAATGACAGGTCTTTGACATGGACGGAAATAATGTCTACCCATCACACGTGGCAACTGCAAATAACCTAATTTTCCTTCGACTTGTTTGCTCCAATTCAATAAAGCCTCTTCGTACTCCTCAAAGGTAGTAAAACTGTCTGGGTCAGGAGCTGATTGGTACAATTCTGGATCATACTCGTATTCATAACGATCCAACATACGAGCACGTTTCAAACATTTCACACCTAGCTCTTCCTTGTCAACAACGGGTCCATACTTTTTCAAGTATTGTTCCTGTTCGCTATTGTACACAATTTTCTTACTTTTCAACTCTTTGGCTTTGGTATAACCCTCCACAAATTCTTGTTCGGCACCTTTGGCAACCGATCCATAGGCAACTTTTGAAAATTTTCCTCTTCCTCTCAATTGTGTTGCATCTTGATTTGGGAGAGGTTCATAATACAAGTTGTACAAGGTTCCATCCTCGCCAAGAAAAACAGGTTTTGACGACATTCCTGAAGGTAAAGGCTTTTCACCATTTTGCATCATTTGTAAAATCTCCACCAAACGTTTCTGTTCCTCAAAAATAGCCTCATGAATCACATCCACATGAAGGGAATCAGCCTCTTCTTCCTCATGAACATCGACCTTCTTATCATGATGATCATGATGATGACTGGAATCGGCATGATCTCCTCCATCAGTACCATTCTCACCACCAACACCACCACTACCTCCACCACTAGTACCACTACTACTACTACTACTACTACTCACAACCACTGCCGCCTTCTGCTCCACATCTCCACTATAGACCAACAACGGACCCAAGTAAGCCTTTTCCGTGAGCTGTCCCGCCGTTCCCCCCACACACATATTCGCCTCAAAATCCCGAGAGTGAAGAAAAGCAGGAGAACATTTTTTTTGGAGTCGTTCCAGAGCGGTCTGGCCCACCGCGGCTCTCTCTTTACGTTTGGCCATAGTTCCGAGTTCTCGCTTTCGTTCGGCTCGTCGTTCTTCTTGAGTGGCATAGAATTCACGACGTGAGAGGGCTCTCTTGAGTGGATCTTGAGTTTCGAGTTGGAGTTTTCGTTCGAATTCTTCGGCTTCGATGGAGAGTTGTTGTTCGAGAAGATCCATCGTGTTGTTGTTGTTGTTGTTGTTAGGGTTGTTATTAGGAAGTGATTGAAAACAAGTGTTGTTGTTGTTGAACGATGAAGAGGAGCTCAGTAGAGCTGGAGAAGAGGATGAAAACGCTGCCGAGTTGGCAACGAGAGGGGAAGAGTTGTGAAGAACGGCCCTCTTGTTGAGCGAAGTCATTTTTTTGAATGTGAGAGTGAGTCGAAACTGTTTTGATTGGATGACACTTGACGCCAAGATATTGCCGCTTGCACGGGTCTGGTTTCGAGTTGACAGCTGCTTGATGGGCTTTTCATCAACTACATCAAATAATCGGAGGGTTACTATTGACAATTATTTCAAGTAAATTGATCATAATCATGAGACAAGACATCAGGAATAAGGATCGTCGAGAATGTTTGGCTCCACCCTTCAAATGTCATCACCGAGTTTTTCAAAAAATATTTCATCTCGTGTGCCTCTTGAGACTTTTTTCTCCACAACAGCTTTAACCGAAAAGACACGCCGTCCTCATCTTTTTGAAAACAATTTCTTGTGGTGAGATCGGTCAAGATTTTTCGGTTTACATTGTTCTTGACATTTCAAATTTTAAAACCATCAAAACAACAAGACTATCCCTAGAGCAATCAATCGATTAGCAATTTCATCAAACAACAGAACCCTCATCATCCTCATCATCCTCATCATCATCCTCTGATGAATAATATTCTTTGATTTTATTCTCCCTTCAAAATTAAATTTCAACAATTCTGTCAATCGCACACACATTTTCTCTCTGATTCGTTATTTCGACACACAATAACATCCTCACCGCTTCTTCTTCAACAACATTATCATCAAAATGGGTTCTTGTCTTTCGGGTGGTGGAGGTTCCAAACCAAATAATAACAATAACAATAATAATAACATTAACAATAGCAATAACAATACAAAGGACAACAATCAAGGACAATCCTCCTCTTTCAACAACAACAACAACAATACAACAACTTTGAATTCACAACAACAATATGGTCAAAGCTCTTCAAACAATGTCATTAATGGTAATAATGGATCAATGTCTCATCGATCGAATCATCATGGCGGTTCGGAGAATGGACAGACAGAAGATATCAAGATTTTGTTGTTGGGAAGTGGAGAATCAGGAAAGAGTAAGTAATGTGAAGTGCCAAGTGTCAAACTGATTGTTGTTTTATTGAAATCATGTTGATGACAATCTGGTGATCAACCACAACTTTTCCTCTCGTGATGACGATTTGTATATTCTTGTATTCGATTTGTGATGATCCTGACATCGACTCGGCACAATGAACTTATTATTTCTTTCGTGACGTCACCACAACAACAATGGTGATACAACCAATCGAAACTCCACCAATTTGCAACCATCTGATCGTTCATGAACTCTATATGATTGGCACATCTCTTCACATTCCTTTCAATCAACAACAACAACAATTCATTCTTCTTCTTCACACGAACAACTGTCGTCATCATGAACGTGTCAACATTACCTTATCTTCTTGTAATGACGACGATAATGTGTGAACAAACATTTTCTGAAACTCATTCAAACAATCCTACGAAAGGCACTCTATTCAAACAAATTAAAATTACTGAGAAGGGAGGTTTCACAAAGGAAGAAGTGAGTCGCTATTTGAACTCCATCTATGGAAACATTATACAAACAATTGATTCATTAATTACTGTCGTCAATGAAAAGGGCCAAACAAAGTTGCTTTCAACAAATTCGAATCGAGTGGCTCGAGTACGACAAGTGACAAGTGACGATTCATTCTTGTGGTGTGGAGTTCAACAATACAACGAGGATCTCTCCCTAGATATTGAAGAGTTGTACAAAGATCCTGCTATCACTGAAGCTTTCGACAAGTATCGATACGAAGTTCACGTATTTGAGGGTGCCACATACTTCTTCAAAGATTTATCTCGATTAAGACCGCCAAATTATGTCCCTAGTCAAACCGATATATTATATTGCAGACAAAAGACGACAGGTATCAATGATACAACATTTGAATATAAAGGGTATAGACTGAAAGTAGTGGATGTTGGTGGCCAAAGACCTGAAAGAAAGAAGGTAAGATTTGTGTGTGGTGAATGAAATTTTGAGAAAAATGTTCTAACATGTGGAAATTGACCACTTACTATGAAATCAACAAATTTGGAATTTTGACGTCACATTCAATGTGAAATTTATGCTTGTAGTGGATTAATTCATATGCTGGGGTTCATGCAGTGATATTTGTGGCAAGTCTTGGTGACTATGACCAAGTGTGTTACGAAGATGATCATGTAGGTTTCAACTTCTCGGTTTCTTTTTTCATGATTTAATACTTTTAACTCTCACATGATTTGTTGTTGTGTGGTGTTGGTTTTATTACTCTTTCTACAATATTTTTGTGGTCCATTCATTCTTGATTCATCCTCAACAATACACCAATCACGATACCATAGACCAATCGAATGTCAGAGTCCATTGACCTTTTCGAAGAGACCATTAATAGTCGTCACTTCCAAAATACCATGATCATTCTCTTACTCAACAAGACTGATGTTTTTTCACGAAAAATCAAAGAAAAGTCAATAAGGACTCTTTTCCCAGATTATCAGGGTGCTGATACTTTTGAAGAGTCTGTGAAATTTATCGAAAAGAAATATCTTGATGCCAATAAGTATGATCCTAATAGAATTTTCACATTTTGGAGTTGTGCCACAGAAACAGAATCCATAAAACAAGTATTTAACTCTGTGAAAGATAAGGTGATAGAGTTGAAGATGGCTCAAAAACCAAATGCATAGATACATTCCAGAGAGGAATGAACACCTAATCATCTCGAGATTTGAACACTCCTTACGCAAACGTGTTCAATCACACATTTGCAACCTTTCACATTAAGATCACACAAGTCCTCTTTGAGATCCAATGATGCAGAAGGTTTACATGTAGATTCCACGTGAACAACATCACCACAACATCATCTCCTGCATCATCTCCTTTTTCTCTCTTTTCTCTCACTCCATTTTCCACAACAACAACAACAAAATTGAAAATAATTCACCCCAATTCCAATCATCATCATGCATATTACCTTCCTTACATCACATACACTAATCCAGAATATCATTTCACCTCCTTTCAACAGCATGTCCAATATTATATCACATAATAATAATAATCACAATAATAATAAACCAATTTGCCTTGTGTTCAATTTTCGTCACTTGGCACTCTTTCAATCTCTCAAACATCAAATATTTGAAAAATCCACTTGAATCATGTTTGCTTGATCTCCTTTGTACTAGTGCACTGATTGCTTTCGATTTCTCGTCAAATTGAGGAAAGATTTTTTGAACGTCTAAGAAAAAAATGCCATTACTTCAAACCTCGGAGAGTTTTTTTTCTGGCTTTTCATCATTAGCCTCATCATCTTCATTACATATTGAAAAATTTCCAATGATGAGCTCTATTTATTCATCGGTATCGCCATTATCGGAATTGTCTTGGTTTTTTAATGTATCGTCGTGTGAGAGTTATCCGACATTGAGTGCACAAATGCCAGATAGTATGGATTTGTGCGTGTGGCGAGGATGGTTTTATGTAAGTAGTAGTGGTGGTGGTGGTAGTAATTGTTGTGTTGGATGGAGCATCTCACCATGGTCAATGATTGTTGTTTTGGAATTGAAATGAACCAATCGGAAATTTGTGAATATAATGATGATGTGTCATTTACACATCACCTGGTCATCTCATTGATGGATGACACTGAACATTGGGTTTTCAAATGACTATATCAACTCCATGTCATGAAAAACAGTTCATTGCTCTAATTTTTGGAATTGTCATTGCGAGCGGTATTATTTTGACAATTGCTTCTTGGATTCTTTTTGGCGTTCTCAATCTTTGTAAATGTCTTTTTGGAAGTGGCTCACGTAGACGAAAAGGATATCAACAAATTGGAGAGGAACCCATTTCCAGAGTATTACATAGCGAGTATGGGTCAGGAGATTTTTCATATTCATCAGGAGGATCCGATTCTGTGTTTAATAAGATGTGTGGTTTTTCCTATTGTTGCTTGATGATGAGTGTGATTTTGTTGGCACTTTTTGGTATTGGTTTTTCGATTGTATTCTTTGTGGGATTGGACAGTACTTCAAAGCCTGTGTACACTGCCCTAGACAATGCAAAGAGCGCTCTCAATCAAACCGTATTTATCATGTCAAACGCTACCTACACTCAAGGTTTGACAAATTTTGTGCAACAGTTTGCTGCTACCAGTAGTGTTGTCTCCGATGCAATTCCTCAAGGTCAGGCATACTTGACAAATGCCGTTGTCGATAATGATGACAGACTACATTTGGAAGATTTGATCTATAACAAATTGAATGATTCTATGAAAGCTCTGTATGAAAAATCTGGCCAAATTTATGACATTACCCAAAAATATGACAACATTGTCAAGACAAGTACAATTAATGTTTTCCAATTGGATGATGTTTACAATTACACCAATTTAATGCCTGAAGGTCTTGTGAATCAGATGTTGACAAGTCACAGCTATTTAATGGAAGCTCTCACCCTCACTCAATTCATTGTTGATCGTCTCAACTACACAAACAACATTTTCCAAGGTAACACCTATTCCAAATGGAACAGTATGTGGAAAGAAGTTTTTGAACCACTCGCTCTTCAAGCTTCCACAATCCCTTCACAAGTTGGTCAATTCGAAAGCGTGATTTCCAATGTTACGACTCCAGGAGCCGAACTCTATGCACAAGATGTGATTACCAAATTTGAAATTGCCTACATGTCATCCTTTATTGGATTTTTTATCATTGCAACAATTGTTGCAATGACTGGTGGGGTTGGTGTCACTAAGAAATCCTCTGCCATACTCACTCTTACTTGCTGCTGCAGTTGTTCCATCTTTGTTTGGCTAATGATTCTCGCAGCTGTTGGTATTGCCTTGTTAATGGCTGTTGGACCATATTGCATCAATGGTAACAACTTGTTTAATCCTGACAATATGGATCGAGTACATGCAGTATCTTCGTTCACCAATTATCCATTGGGGCTCATAACAGGTCAACAAGATCGATTACTCCCAACCACAACCTTTGGAGATTCTGACTTGTTTGTCCATAATTATTCATTCGTAGTGAATGTGACGAGATTTTTCTTGAACTGTGGCGGACAAAATTTTGACCAAAAACCTGATGAGTATCAAAATATTCTCAATGTGATTGAATTGGCTCAACAAGGACATTATGCCACCTCAGAAGACTATCAAACATTCTTTGACAATTTTATCATGGGAATGGAGAGTTTGAATGTGACCTATCAAGGAAATCAAATTGCTACAAGCGGTCAATTACTATTTATTGAAATGAACACAATTTTGAATCAAGGATTGCCAAACGTCAAAGCAGGTCTTTCTGCTTATATGGATGCTTTAGATCAATTCAAGAGTCGGGTGAACAACAATTCAAACTATCAAAATTATGAAGCTAACAAGGAGGAAATTACCAAATTCCAAAATGAAATGACCACTCTTTTGAATTCATTGTATGATGCTGCAAATCAGACCATATTCGTTGAATATGCCAATGCAGACAATTGGTTTAACACCAAATCATATCCTGAATTTGTGCAAGGATACCAACTTGGAACTACCTTCATGTTGAATTTGGAGAATAACTTGGAACCAGCTGCATCTGCATTAGTTGTTGCTGCTCAAATTGTTGGAGACATGCTAAACGAGTTGAAAGAAAACACCAAATGCAGCTTCATGGTAGACGCTTCTACTCAAGTGACAAACGATGTGTGCGGTGTTATGGCTATTTCAACATTTGGAACAGTTTCTGTTCACTTGTTGATTGTACTCTTTTTATTTGTAGCTCTCCTTGTTGGTGTTGTTCTTGCAGGAAGATTCAAAGCACAATATTTGGGCGGTGGAATTAATTAGTTGTAAAATATTATTTTTGTTATTTATTTGACAATTTTCAAGAGAATGAGCTTATGTTTTTTCGTCATATATTTGTGGGAACGACAAGAGCACAACTTCCATTACTTCCACTTGAATGATGTCCGTATGAGCTCTGAAAATGTATGCTTGGCAGACGGCTTTTTCTTCTTTTTCAAACAATCTTCGAGTGTCACATTAGGTGGTGTTGTGCTTGCCACGCTAGAGACAGTCACACCTTTAGAGGACGAAGACGAACGATTCAATACAGACTGATTCGAAATTTTTTGCTTCTCGGGCGTGGTATTGAGTATTGCTTTTGCTTCCTCAATGAACATCGAAGTGGTACGAGCGATTGAAGTTCTTGAATCATTTTT
The DNA here is from genome assembly GCF_008403515.1 of Naegleria fowleri. NCBI lineage: Eukaryota > Heterolobosea > Eutetramitea > Acrasida > Naegleriidae > Naegleria > Naegleria fowleri. The sequence goes on along the minus strand of NW_025407984.1, from coordinate 86,189 downwards.
TTTCTTGTCTTTGATTGTCAAAGGACCCGAAGGTGGTGATTGTAGCCTGGAGTATTGGTTATGTTGGAACGTGTAAGAGTTCGCGTCATTCTTTTCTTGATTCAAGATTTGCTGTGTTGGTGCTTTCTTCTTTTCTGGTGTTGTTTTTGGAGAGTCTGAAATGACTTGATCCATCGAATCAACTAACCGTTTGACCATTTTACAAGTCTCTTTCTCTATCTCAGTCTCAGATTTATCAAGAGTGTTGAAAAATTGAATGATTTTGTCTGAGATGGAATTGAAAAATTCTAAACATGCCGAAACGTGGATGACTGGTTCTTGCGCATTTAAATTCTCCCAAGTAGAGAAGTAATCCGAACTTTTTCTTCTGGATGTGCCGCTTGCACCTACACCATTGAACTTGTCTCGGAAATGTTGAATTTGCGTCAAAACCAAATTCTTTTTCTTTTCCAAATCTCGAAAGAGAATAGTGGTTCGTGAGTTAAGCTTCTTGATATCTTCTTCTCGATCCTTTTCCATTGCATTTTTCCCCTTATCAATTTTTTGTTGAGCAGCACACAATTCTTGATGTTGTTTCTGTGACAAGTGTTCAAGCTTTTTCGAGACATGATACTCTTGTTGATTAAAAAAGTTCACAAGATCTCTCTTTTCCAGATCATAAATTTTCGCTTCGAGACCATTCCCCAATTCATACATTTTTGATATGGACAGTAGATTCAATAAATTTTTCTCTTCAAGTGTAGATTTGGATAAAGTTGGTTTCTTCTTTAGAAAGGCCTTTCGATATTTTTCTTGACTTGAAGCAAACTCGGACTGATGCCTCTCTGTAATATCGTTTATCAATGCCACAGCCACTGAATCATACTTGAGAATTTTCCTTGTCCATAATTGATTAATTTCATTTTGTTGATCTTGAATTAGGGCTTTAATTTCTCTTCTTCTCAATGAATAGTCATAATTGAACTTGTCTTCAATATCATCCATCTCTTTCTGTATCTCTTTTCTTAATGCAACTTCTAAACGGTTCAATTCATGAAAATCTCTTTCACTTTCCAAGAGATCTTTCTGTGTTTCATATTCATGAATTTTTCTACAAATATCCATCGGGTTGTACCTTCGTACAAGATCTATTTTCACTCGTTGATTTGCTTGCCCATCACACGGTGCAGAGGAGGAAGCCTGCCCAATCTTTCCTTGTGAAGCATTGCCTTCATCGTCTTCTAACTTTTTACTCGATATAGCAATAAATTCAGAAATCTGCCTTAACTCCTCTCGAATAGACTCTTCATAGGAAGCAAAATCCCCCGATAAGGAAGCAAGAACTCGCTCCTCGAGTGAATCTGTATCATCCTCTTCACGATGATTAGAAAACAAGTGAGATAGATGAGGGTTTCTTTGAGTCGAGAGGTTACTGGATGATGGAGAAGGGTCGCTCTTTTCAAACGCTTTTTCAAAGATTGCCCTCGTTTTGGCCACATTGCTCGTTAGCCAGAGAGAAGATAAGGATGGAGAGGATTGATCTCCTTCCGTGGGGTTTTCTGTTTCATCCATCCATGGAGGTGAGGTTCTAAGGGGAGGATCTTGCTGATGTTGAGTGTCGTTATGTAAATGTTGATCATGAAAGTTTTGAATGGAATTGTCCTCAAAGGTAAAGTCTAGTATATTCTCATCACGATGATGATTGGATGGTGTTGGGTTTGTGGGAGTAGCAGAATTGGGTATTGAATTTAATGAATGGTTAGATGTGAGAAAGAAAGGGTCGGAAGAAGATGAAGCTGTAAGGACAGCGGTCCCATCATTCTGCATCTCCTTATTTAAATTTAAAACAGCCGATGATGACGCAATGGCCATGATGATATGCTGCTGCTCTGCTTTTGGTGATTAAGGAGTCTGATGTATATTATTACTATTAAGCTGAATATATTCTTGGAGTACACAGGATGTATTTTGGATAGAACTCTTCCAGAGAGAGAAGATTCACGTGCTAATGTTTTTTTGTTGAGGAATAGTATTCCAATCGCAACGGTTTTGTGTGTGAATTTTTTTGGCGCAACTTTACGTAACAACTCTTCGTAAAATCCTCTCTGGTAGCAGTGTTTACCAAATCAGTCGGTGAGATTTACCATTCAAACGCGTTCAAATAACTAATACTGTCTTTAATTAAAAATTGGAGGCATATTCTCTCATGGAATAGGTAATTGGAATTTTGAGGCGATTGGGAGTGTCTGTACTTGGAGGGAAGGCATTATTGAGTTTCAGTAATTCATGTGCATCTTTTCTCTTACCAAATTCGAGATAAATTCGTAATAAGGTGTTGGGTTCACACATGTCGAGCAACCACAATGGAATTCCATCGTTGTTAAGTTTTCCATCAATATTGGATGGTTCTTGTTGAGGTGATTGCTTCTGGGAGCGTTGCATATTGTTGTGTTCAAACAATTGAATTTCCTTATAGATGGTTCTGACACAAGCTGCACTTAATTGATAATTCGTGGCAGCACTGTCGTGTTTTCTCAACTTTGTTCTCAATAATTGCCATAATTTTTCTGTACTACTCTTTGAAACAAGTGGCTGTTGCTCATTGTTGTAACATTTACGGGCAAGTCGTGTGAAAATTTCTGCCAAATCACTTGGAGGCAGTTTGCAACAAGTAGCCACATAGAACGCCTTTTCATATTCCTCACAATTCTCAGAGGCAAGCAAGACAATCACATCGAGTGGCTTGTTCAACAAGAGCAATGAAAGCACATTGAACGTATTGGTTGGATTCTTTCTCTGGCACTGGAGAATGGTCACCTTTGAAGACGCCATGTGATATCGAGTCTCGAGTTGAGAAATTGTAATAATACCTGGATGAATTCTCTTTTCCAGATCTTCATTCTCAATGGCCATGGATTGACTATCACGATTTCTCTTGAGAGGACTGACGGAGCGATCGATCGATTCAACACTATCATCAGGGAACGGATACAGGAACCATTGATTCTTTTCAGAGACGAGCTTGAGGACATTGAGAGAAATTAAGAAACATTCTGCTTGCTTCTTCAGGTAGGCTTCAATAATTTCCTCATAGGCAGAATCTGAAGAGACAGACATGGGAATAAGTCTCACTTGGCTGTCGATTCTGCGACCTAATTCATACATGTACAGCGCTGCCTTGTTGTAGTCGCCTCTATGAACATTGAAGGAGTACAACAGATGATAGTAGGCATATGTTGAATTGATACGTTCTTGATGTTCTTCGAGAAGCGTCAACTTGGATCGAGACAATGCGATGGAAGAGTTATTTGGATGGAGAACCTTAACAGATGAGAGTGAGCCGTAATAATAGGGTGCTGTTTCTGACATTCTAATTGTGAGATCGGCATGCATGGCTCTTTCATGGAGTAATTCATTGACTTCATTTCGCATGCCAGTGAAAGGCAATTCACACAACATGTTTCCATAGTAGGCACATTGTGCTGCATTAACAGCTGCCAATTCACAAATGGTTCCAACAAACTTTCTGAGGTCTGCCTTCTTTCTTTGAACATCAGTTTGACAATTAATGGCTACATATGCATCATCATAACGATCAAAATGTAAACTTAATGTAAATAAGACGCTATACAAAATATTAATCTCTTCTTGAGGTACTACTTCACTGTCTGCCTCCATAAGAGCAAGGTTTGTAAATTCTAATCCCAATTCTGGATGCTTTCCGCACAATTGTCTGACATAGTTGTAATAGTAGAATGCAACGGACTTCTTAACGAGCTCTTGGCTAGTCTTTGAGTTCACGATCGATGGCTCAACCTTCCAATAAACATTCATGAGTTCGAACAATCGTTTCGTTTCTTCTTGCTTGGATCTATTATTAATAGCAATGATGGCACACTTCACAAAATTTTCTTTGGCCTGCAAAGGTTCTCCTTGTTGAAGGTTGGCAATACCCAAGAAATGGAACGAGTGAGGGAAAGAAGCATCATAACTCTGCAGTATACTCGTATACTCTTTTAAGGTTTCAAATGCTTGCCAATTAATAAGATATTGACAAATTTCCAAGTCGTTCGAATGTTGATTAATACCTTCATATTCAACAAGAATATTGTGATGCACAAAGTTTGAGGCAATATTGGTGACGAGTCTACTCAATGTTAAATTGTGTGAAGACAGTTGATCCAAGAGCAATGAAATGTCACTCGAGACTCGAGACTCTCTGAGCAACATCTCAAAAAGGAAGGTATGATTCTTTGAATTGTGTAAAGTAGGATAACTGAGCATGTAATCGGTCAAGTTCAGTTTCGATTCAGACAAGAATTTTGCCAAATTCAAAGTTCCAAAATTGGCCTCAATACTTCTGGTAGAGAGCCACCAAGCAATGTGATAGCCCCTAAGAGCTGTGTAATAATTCTTGCTTTCAAGAGAGTCCGACAACGCAATACTGTGCATCATGGAATAATCATTGGGCGTCAATAACTTCATCACTTCAACAAATACGCACAATTGGCAACATAAATAGAATCGAGACTCTAACAGTTGCATGGAAGCGCCATTAATAAGAGAAACGAAATTAGAGCTCCGTAGAGACGCTCTTCGTTCTGAGGATGAAGCACTTGTGCTGTCGACTATCGTACTCTCCAAACCAATCAATTTTCTCGAAATGTAATTCAAAATGACATAGATTGGAGTACTTGTAATCTTGTTCAGTCTCTTCAAAAACTCATGTACAAAAAGCTTTCTTTTAGAATTAATTTTTGAGTCTAGAATGAGGGTATCAGGAAGCTCATTAGCTCCTGGGAATGTTAAGCCAGAAACCAATTCAAGTGCAATCACTCTCGCAGTGACCGAAGGATCTTCACATTCTAAACCTAGCTTTTTCGAGAAATGGTACGGTAAAATATTGAACGATTTGGAAAGCTCAGCAACAGAAGTCTCAATAAAATTCAACAATTCAAACAAACGTATTAAATCTTTGGAAAAGGATAACTTGGAGGTAATTTCTTTGGTAAGATGAATCTGATCAGCCACAAGCACATAGTTTCTATTGCAATTTTGCTGGTTCACGTTGTGGAAAATATTTTCAAGGGTATCCATGGAGCGAAGCATGGATACAGAAGGTGCTGATTTGAAATTACCGGTATAAATAATTCCTGGTGTTTGCTGCGAATTTGAGTCAAACCACACGAACGCAAGTGGAGAGTTAAATGTTATCCACACCTGTATCAGTGTGTGCAAAAATTCTTTCCATGTCTGTATTTCCATCTTGGCTTCCATTTGACCTCGTTGTAGAGAATTTTCATCGTCGATCATGGCTCTCTTTTGAGAAAGAGTATACTCAATGGCATATGTGATACGTTCCATCCAGAAAACATGATCTAATTGAGGAGAAAAAACTTCATTATTATAATCTTCAGAGAGTCCTAGAGATTGAGCCAAAGTAGGTAACTCATCTTTTGGATAGAATGAAACAATTGCTCTCAGTAATACGTTGGAATTAAGCATATTTCGTATCGAGCTTTCAAAAAGGAATTGCATAACGAAACCTCTAATATTCTCCACTTGGTTATTAACTTTGCTAACTTTCAAAAGTCCACTTGCGTACTGTGAGTGAAGAGTACGAACAAAGGACCAAGCAGATTGAGTTTGATCTGCCGATGATAAAATTGATCCATAGGAAGCAGCATATGAAAGAAATGAAGAATAGCCCCCTTCTATAATATTTCTAAAACTGAAATCTCTCACTGACCAAATCGCCCACACATTTCCAGCAACAATGTCAAAAGCGATCAATCTTGACGCTATTGAGCTATTCCCATAAAATTGGAATAAATCTTTTTGTAAAAGTTCTGATGAAAAGTATTTTACGTTTTCAATGCCGTGGTATTCAAGATAGAATTGATTTTGCTCTTCGTCAAATGTTGTTTCAAAGTTAAGCGCCGTAAATAAAGTCTCATCCGTCACTGGAGCAGTAATGGAAGTGGCTGAGGAGGTTTTTCCGAGGAGTCTTGCATATGTCAGCACAACATTAAAATTATGAGTAGTATTTTGCGATAAAGTAGATGATGATGCGATAACTTTCAAAGGATCCGAGCAAAATCGTAGGCTGTCAATAAGGTCTTTTTCAGAGATGACATCTTCATTGAATTGTTCTCTAGGAATGTTTAACGTTAAAAGTTGCAAATTATTACTAGTTGTTTGGTTTTGTGTGGTCTCTTTATCCTCTGATGACATAACATTTGTATCAATATCTTCTCTCCAAACCATTAAATATCCATTTCTGTGAAGAGAAATTATAAGATCTAGTTGATTGTTGAACATCGAAATGTTCTTAACAGAAACGACGGCATTCTTGAAAACTTCCATTAATGTAACATCCTTATTCCTACTCGAAAACCATGGCCAGCTACTTGTTGTACTATTTTCAAAAATGAATCTATTCATTTGCGTGGAATTATCGACATTTTTGACAACTCTCAACAAGTCACCATTTGCAAATCCAATGATAGCTGCGTCATGTTCAATTCCATAGAGGCATGTTGGAAAATGTTGACTATGATTGTTGAAGAAATCGATGTTATTTTCTTCGGAAGATGATCCTCCAAAGAACCCAGTAAAAATTGATTTTTGGTTGGCTCTATTGTAGGCAATTTCAATTTCCTCTGTCGCCATACCAATTCGTAACACTTCCACAATAGGAATTTTTTGACGTAAAAGAGAAACTATTCCATCGATGAAGCTGTTGTTTGTATGTGTCAAGCTAATTCGATATAATGTCCTATTGGTAGCTAAAGCCCACAGAGTTATTTCTAGGTTAGTTTTCTTGAGTGAAACTCCTGGAAGAAAGAAGACATTTGCGGGAGCTTTGAAGGTGAATGTTCTTGAGGATTGCTCTCCATACAAATCGACCTCTTGCAAAATCAAGTCATTTCCAATTGTTTTCCTATGAAAGATTGATAATAATAGAATGAAAGATTGATGATAATATAGAAGATTATTAAATTGTTATATTATGCACAAAATATGAAACATGGCCATCATTGTTGAAATTTTGGAATGTTAGGTATACGACACCTACCATACGAGTGTAAGTTGAGAATTAATATTAAAGCTACCACCACCACATCTCATATCGGCTTCATCTTGATGTTTAATCGCTTGAAACATCTTTTCATAAAACATGGCATTTACATCTTGATGATGATTGGATTCATTTTCCAACAAACAAACATAATCTCCTTCCACAACGGGTTTCATCATGTTGTTATCATCGGTGCTATTGGTCCTCTGATGATGAGCTGAAGCCGATGCGTTCTTTTGATTGAATAGCAACCCGCTATTGCTGCTGCTGGATACATCTCTCACCACAAGAGAAGGAAAGACTTCCACAAAACTCATTTTTTTCTTTGATGAAAGTTTATTTAATCGATATTCGAAGGCTACAATACGTATTGTCGAAGAGAAGAAATCAACATCTTTTGAATATTTGGCCAAAAGAATGAATTCTTTGCGAGTTGTGAGTGATTCAAGGTGGAATTGTTTATTCATCAACACCTACTGATTTTTTTGGGAGGACCCCATCCGACACAAACATTTTCAAATTTCTTTTTTAATGAGAAAGTCATTTGGAGAACCTTTGTTATTTACATCATGAACAATCCCAAAATCATCAAAACGACCAACACAACCAAAGAGCTTGAAATCTTATCGGCTGCTGCTCCACATCGATAAGTCTTCTTTTGGGTATTGCAAGTATTCAACACGACTGGATCTTCAGCTGAAACAGTTTGGCATTGGTCGTCCTCATACAAGACCAACTTCTCACAATTCACATACTTGGCACTCTTGGCATTTGGTCCAAAAATCACATTCGAAGTCATACAAGTGTTGATGAGATAAACCTCATAGGAACTCAACGATGCAGCACTGCAAGAAGCATCTGAATAAGTATTGATATAAATTTCACCCTTGACATTGGCTTGATTTGGGAAAGCAGTAGGACAGGATTGAGTATATGACAAAACACTTGGTTCAGCAGTGTATTTGGTGCAAGAATCAGTGGCATTACATTGAGAGGTGATCTTTTGAGTAACAACACGGAATGGAGCTCCCGAACAGGTAGTGCCTTGATAGAGTGAACGCATTTGGTATTGTTGTTGGAGAGAGTCTCGAGTAAAGAGAGCCAACAATAAGGTGGTACTTAAAGCCACGACCAGGAACAAGGATAATTTCATAATGAATGGTTGGTATTTGTTGGTGAATGGGTGAGTGGGTTAATATGTGTTGGTATTTAGCTGCAGTTGCTGCAAGAGAGTGTTGTTTGTTTTTTGTGAGGTTTTCAAAAAGGTCGGAGAAGGATCACACGTCGAGTGGTTGTTGTTGTTACTCCTTGTCATGCAGCGGAGCCTTGAATCGAGGGTGTCCGCTCTGTGAAAATGATTGGATTCAAGTGTGTGCGATGCATATATGTGTGTGAGTATTGATACTTTTTCAGTAATATTGGCATATATGAACGGATCATTTGAGGAGCGCAATACTCGTTTGGAAAATCAAGTGGGGACTACTCGAGTAATTTGTTGGTTGTAAAGTGTTCTGATTTTATTGTTGACTACGGTTGTTGATCTCCACATTGACACATGTGTTCCCGTTAAAGTTGTTATTATTGTTTGTGGCAATGAAGGGGTAATTGTGTCAGGTGGTCATTCGAAGCATGTTCTCGAAATTAAATGTTGTTTTGAGTGCAGGGATGTTCTCTTCACTTGAATCCACTCGCTGTTTTTTGCCATGACAAGGAGTACAATGGTCCAAAAGCTATTTCAATTCTGATTCATTGGTGGCTGCAACATTGGCAATGTGGTTCATCTTTTTTTGTTTACAACTTGAACAGGTCAGAATTTCGAGAATTCTTTTTCCATACACCATTTCAATGGCTGTCTCGTTGAATGTAATGATGGAGGAGACAGAAATGACAAGTGTTAAGGCAGAATCCATAAATGTATTTCTCGCCATTCCCCAAAATAAATTCATAATATCAAAACCAAAGACATAGCTCACAAACATGAGTGCAGAAATAACACAACCTGCCAAAAAGACACCAGTTTCTGCAAGCATGAATTTTGTAAAACGATATTCCATCACTTTTTTGGTATCTCCAACTGTCTTTCGAAGTTTGTACATGATTCGAAAACCATAAAATGCAAATCCCAACACAAAGGTAAACAAGTAAATAACAATACAGAGACTCAACAAGATCCATGCGTACGAGTCCTGTTTGGTGACTCCAAATACAATGACAGAGACAATGACTATAATGAGCATGGCAAAATAAAATGCAGAGAGAATGATAGTATTGAGCTTACTCAAGCCAGTTCCTTGCTTGGAGTCCGTGGTGGCTCTCCTATTTGAAAGATCAATCACATGGCTCCAACTAATCACTAAACTCGAGTATCCACAAATGGTAAATCCGCATGCCAGTCCTCGAAACACTCCTGAAAAATAATTTCTAAAAAAGGGATTGGCTGCCTTAAAGTTGAACAAAATTCTCATAAAGTTTTCCATGAAAGCAAGTAAGGCAGCTATGGTGAAGAAAGGAGGTGGTTGAGTGACAATATCAAAAAAGTGTCTGAAAAATAGGACAATTTTTTGTGGAACGGAAGAGCTGAGTCCTTGAATTTTCAAGCGTTGTTTAAAGGTAATGATTCTTTCGCCAAAACGTGGCACCAAAACGAGTAAGAATTGTGCCACAAAAATTGCTGAAAATATTAATGCAAAAATCCATATTGAATATCTGTAGGTGAAATAGATTTGCCAATTTTGGAAGAAATCGTTGCATTGGAATCCAAAACTCTTGTCCTTGTCTGATTGATAATTACACCAACAAATGAATGGCACATCGAGTGGAGCATTTAGTGTGGACAGGTCAGCATTATCATCAAAATAGTTCTTAAAATAGAAGGTGAGAATTGGATTGAGAGAAACTGATGAAACAGTGAGTTGAGGATTGGACTGTCGTTCACCAGTAACTCTTTCTCTGTATCGAGCAAATCGATTCATGAAATATTCAGACATGAAAAAGTTGTAATCTAAGAGAGCCAAGTTATTGATCGAAGAGGGTGAAGCACCATTACAATGAATATTTGAAATTTGATTGAATTTGGACATGAATCGATCACTTGGAATGAGATTGGTTGAATTTTCTGAGGCACCAATCACAAAGGCAGGACACGAATTATTCATCAATGCTTGTCGAAACAACTCTGAAGCACTCTGATTACATCTCAAACAGTAATTAAAAATAATTCCCAAATTCATTCGTTGGGTGACATTTCTCAAATTCCATACATTCTCCGTTCGACACAAATAATTGACACAAGAAAAATCTCCCGACTCGGGAACAATTCCACTCACATAAAACTCTGGAGGTAAAGATGTTTTGTCTCGTAAATTACAAAAGTCGTAATACTCGGTGTCAATAGTGAACATGAATGGATAGTAGGGCTGATTGATGGGAGCGTGTCTCAAACAATCATGTTTGGGATAAGAAATTGAATTGAGTATCACAAGAGAAGACTTGTTATTGGAGATGTCCTGCTGTTGTTGCTGGACATGATATGATGTTGGTGGTGATGTGAGAAGGATTCTTGATGATTGTGTGGGAGTTGTGAGAAAATTCTTGCCATCGTTATTAGGAGGATTTTGGTCGTTATTTGGCAAACCTTGATGATCATCTTTGGCCATAGTTGTGATCATGGTGTTCCTCTCGTCAGGAGCAGCAGCATTTGGTTGCACTGTTGCCGTTATGGAATTGGTGTGACTGAGGAGGAGGAATAGAAGAAGCAAAAGGACACCAACGTGCGTCCTGTGTTTGCCATGAAGGAAAGCCATGAGAGGAGTAGAAATACAATGATTGGAGAAACTTTTTTGAGGGTTGCTACTGGAGCCAGCCTATCACAAGAGTGGCTCTCATTTAACAACCAAGAGTGTGAAAACCGATCAATTTTGGCGTTGCTCCAATCATTCCATCTCAACATCAACAAATGTCAAGGAAAAACTGTTCCTTTTGAGGAGAAATTAGGCGAATGCTCGAGTACAAAAGCATTTAAAGCAAACTTTTGGCCGCTCTGCATCATGATTCGTTCACTGTGTACAAAATTGGAAAGTAATGATGGGTATACTTTCCTCATTGGAGCATCGTTGCAATTGCTCAAGCAATCGTTGATGCATTTGATGCTTTGCCTTTAGTAAAATGTCCATGACACATTCTGACGAATGGAAGACAAACGTAAAGCGATTTCCGCATACCACAGAGTTTGGTTGTTGTTGGTGTTGTGGATCATGATGATGGAGGTCAAAAACTGTAGAAGCAACATGTTGGTTCTTCTTGATCACATTCTGCCCCATTACAGGAATTGGTATCTTGGAAACTGCGTAAAGATGAATGGGTTGTCCAATGGCACCATTCGAGTTGGAACCACATGCCAATACTTGTCCATCGAGAGTCATCAACACAGAGAAATGATCACCACATGATGCATGCCACATGCTGTTTTTTGTGCTTTTTCGTTTCTGTTGCACTTTGTAATTTCGGCTTTGGTAAAGACCTTCACATAATCATTGTCCAGAGTTGAAATTCCAAGCTCTCCATTCAAATTACTTCCTGCCACATAAATATTTCCACTTTCTCCAATGGCAATTGAGTTGTGATTCCCAAAATCGATGGATTTCACTCTCTCTGATATGAATGAAACAAGTGTCCATCGATTTCGATCTCGCTGGTGACCCAATCCCAACTCTCCACTGTCATTGTCGCCAATAACGTACAACAAACCATCCTGTCTCGAAATTATTCCACAATGACAATAACCAGCAGAACTTTTCAGAGTGGCTGGTAAATAAGGATCCAAAGGAGAAAAATGCTCACAATCCATTAAGGGAACTCTTCCAACAAAACTTCCACACACATATAATTGACCGTAAACGGTTTGTGCCACAACAAATCGATTTCCAGTGGCAATGTTTTTAATTTTCTGTCCGTTTAGTCCTTGTCCAATTCGAATGAAAGGCTCCAATAATTGGTTGCATTGCCAATGATTGTTCTTATTGTTGTTGACGTATGGTTGAGAGGACCAAGAGGAATATATGGACGAAACATTCTTCCCACTTGCATACAACTCTCCTTCCGAACTGCTCAATACGATGGCTGCAAATTCGTTGTTTGCAACTAGTTTACGAATTTGATACTTATCGAAAGAGTCGACCGATACAGAGTGTGTTGTTGGTGTTGTTGGTGTTGTTGCTGATCGGGAAGATAATGTTTTTTGATTCGGAAGTGTGAGAAGAGGAGTTAATTCAAAAAGATCATCATTGAAAGGAGCATTATTATTGGAATCACTTTTACTCTCATCATATGCATTGGAAGAATCTTTCTCTTCAACACTTGGCTTTTTCAACACCAAAACTCCATATTCATTCGCTCCGAATCCATACAACATCAAGATATCGCTCCTTGAGTGTTCTTTTAATCGAGATGGAAATAACGAAAGAATTTAAGGAAAGATGGAGAGAGTGTTTTTTTGAAGAAATAAAAACCATTAGGTCCATCTATCAGTTCAGTGTAAGACAATGATTTTATGTCAATAATTCTTTATAAAAAGAACATGTAATTATTATTATTTCACTTCCAAATTTTAGTTTTCTAAATATTACGAAGGGCATGGAAACATGTAGGTGACAAATTACACCACAAACTTTTGAAGGGGTTCTTTTTGGCGCCATCAAAATTTTACAGTAAATTTTAAGAAACAAAATTAAAGAAATAATGACAAAAAATGTCAAAACGGGATTACCAACATCACATACTTAACGATTTTCATTCATTCATCAACAGTGATGATGTTGTGGGCGACATGGATTATATAAAAAACAAGAAACAATAAACTACTCAACAACAGATGAGAAATGATGATGAAAATGTAAAATTGATCATTCATGATGTTTCTAATTCCTCTTCTTCTTTTGGTGGAAAATATGAGCATCATTTTCGGAGATGGGAATCATTATTAAAAAAGAAATTCTTGTTGCAACAAGAGGGAAAGAAGAAATGGCTCGAGAACCGAGAATTAAAATTTGAATATTTTTTCCTGTTGAGTTTATGAATAACAAGGAATTTATTTTGAATCACATTAAAAAGTACGGTTTTGGATTAGAACTTGCATCCACACATTTACAAAAAGATCGAGAGTTTGTGTTAAAAGTGGTTCAATTATAGGCAGAGGAATTACAATTCGCAAGGGAAGACATTCGAAATGATGAAGTTGCGCTTTTGTTGGCTGTCAAACAATTTCCAGAATGTTTATATTACTCAACTGATGAAAGAATTGTATTGAAGGTTGTTCAACAGAATGGATTGGCTCTACAATACGCACCTCAAGAGTTCAAGAAAAACAGAAAAATTGTTTTAGCTGCTGTTAAGTAAAATGCAGAAGCATTGAAATGGGCTTACGATAATTTGAAATTAGATAAGGAAATTGTGATAGAAGCATTTAAACAAAATAAGAAGGCGTTTCTTCTCGCAGCCAATCATATTCTACTCAAACCAATTGACTCATTTAATACTTTAATACCTTCATTTGATGAATTCATTTTAACAGTTCTCAAAGTAACATTTCCAGAATTTTCTCATTTAAACTCTATAGGTTATTCAAAAAAAGAAATCATGATGAAAGTTGTTCAAGTATTTGGTTGGTTACTACGATGTGCAAGAAATCAACTCAAGAATGATCGAGATGTTGTTTTGAATTCAATCAAAAATCATGGAAATGCACTTAAAAATGCTTATCATGATTTTAAGAATGATCGAGAAGTCGTAACGGTTGCTGTTAAACAGGATGGTCATGCATTAAAATTTGCCTCCTATCAATTGAGGAATGATAGACACGTTGTTTTAAATTCTGTCAATCGAAATGGATATTCTCTGAAATATGCTTCTTATGACTTGAAGAATGACAAAGAGATCGTATTGACAGCTGTAAGACAAAATGCCATTGCTCTTCAATTTGCGTCAGATGAAATGAAAAACGATAGAGAAATTGTAATGCAATCTGTTCAAGAAAATGGCTGTGCTCTCAAGTACGCAAGTGAAATGATGAAACATGACAAGGAGATTGTTTTAGAAGCTATCAAACAAGAAACTGATTCGTTGAATTATGTGTCTCTAGATCTTTTGTGTGACAAACAATTCTTATTAGAAGTTACAAAGTCAAGACCTGTGGTTTTTGATCAGGTGCCGAATGATATTAGTTTTGACAGAGAATTTTTACTTAAAGTAACCAAATTCAACAATTCAACAGTCCTTCATTATTATATGGATCTCCTTATTTTGAACATTTGATGTCTGACAAGGAATTTAAGATTGGAAGCAGTGAGAAGTAATGGATGTATATTGATGCATGCAAAGAAAGATCAAGAAGATCCAGAACTTGTGATGGAAGCTCTTAAATGCAATGGATATGTGTCGGAGTACAGTAACGAATTATATCAAGCGAGAATGAAATATTGCTACCATGATGTTTATTTGGGTACTAATTATTAACGTTAAACAAATTCTCTTTATTTGGATGATTGAAAGAAGAATTGAGGCAAGCCATACGTTTCATCCGATCATTCAACTCTTTGAAAGCAAAACCACCAAGGGTAGCCTGCAGACACTGTTGTTAAATTCTGTACATTCTGTACGTTATTGGTTTGTAATGAGATTAAGGATTTGTTTGTATTGGACATGGCCGCCTTGTTGTTACCTCCCAAATCAATTTCCAATAGCAATGTTTTAATTTTCTGTCACGAAAGCCCTTGTCCAATTCGAATAAAAGGCTCCACTGAGTGGTTGTATCACCAATGATTGTTGTTGTTGTTGTTCTTGATGTATGAGATCCCACGGATCAAATCTACAGAGTTTAAGGAAAGGTGTTTGATTATACAGAACCATTCGATTCATGTCTCAATTCTTTGATCAAGACCTAAATTTGTATTAATACAGATTAGGTGTTACAAAATTGCTTTAAGAAATTAAGATAGACATGTAGTAATTAATATAATATATTATATTCATTTTCAAATGTTTAATTGCAATGAATATTATTCATGAATAAAAAAAAATGTCTTCTTCCTCAGCAGCTTCTTCAAGCCGCGGAGGTATTAAAGCCGTTGTGATCGGATCCACCGGTTTGATTGGAAAGAATCTTGTTCGTTTACTTGCTCAACAAGATCCTAACGTGTATTCTAAAGTTGTGGCCATTTCAAGACGAAAAGAGAATCCTTTCCAATTTTCCGATACAACCGTTCCGATTGATCATGTTTATTTGGACAACTTTGATCAGTTGAATAGTATTGAAAATGTTTTTGATGGAATGGATGAGGCTTATTGTTGTCTCGGAACGACCATCAAAGCAGTAGGAAATGATAAAAAGAAATTCCGACATGTGGATTATGATTATCCAGAGGCTTTTGCTTCGTTGGTATATTCGAAATTTGCCAATCCATCATCATCATCATCACAAAATAATGTAAAACAATTCTTTTTGGTCACTGCAGTTGGTGCCGACAGTCAATCCATGTTCTTTTATAATCAAGTGAAAGGAGACATTGAAAAAGCATGTGCAAAGAAACAATTGGACTATGTGGAATGGTATAAAACCAATCATTCTGGCTCTTCATCCATCATTCCAACCTATTGTCACATCATTAAACCTGGTTTATTAATTGGAGAGCGTGAGAATGAACATCGATTTGGTGAACGTATTGCTCAGGGCTTGAACAATGCACTCGATTGGATGCTTCCAAGGAGTTGGAGTGGAATTAAAGGAGAAGATGTTGCCAAAGCCATGATTCAAATTGCTCGAGTCACACGAAAGCAACAACAATTAGATGTCTTGAAAGAACGTGACACTCACAACACAATTGGAGACGTCTCTAAAGAAGATCGATTTGAAAAACACATTTTCGCTCATGGAAATGCGACCCTTAAAGATTATGCTCAAGATTATGACAAGCAATAATTAATCTGATGGTTTAGAAAATTGAAATGACAATAATGTGTGGTTCGATATTAAAATTCTCCTTCAATACGAGGAATCAATATAATATACATCTATCGTGTTATCAACATTCCAAACATTCCAAACCTTGTGTTATGGAAGTGAAATCGACACCTTCATTCAGAGCGCCCTCCGAAATTGAAAATTTACAAAAAAAAAATAGATGACGTGGGAAACATCAACCTCCTCCGGAGGAGCTGACGTTTCTGCTGCTGCTGATGAGTTTTCGCCCAGTGCGTTGATCCTTCATTCCGTTTCTAGTATGATGAAGAGGATGGCTTCAGAAACTGGTGAATCATCAACAACGGCTTCTTTGGAAAACATTGGAAATACTCCTCCGCTCATCATGGTGGAGAAGGCGGTTCAATTGCTTTGGGATGGAATTAATATTACAAATAACGTAACCAATAATTCAACAAACGGAACCCTAACGGAAACACAACCCATTGATGCGTTTTTTTCAGTGAGTTTGGGCCTCACAATTGTTTTGGGAATTATATTTTCGTATAGTATACTCCGGTACTATGCAAAGAATTCTTCATTGAGTTGGTTTTTGTATATTCCTCTCTTGCTAACGTATACATTGTTGTTTACAGCAGTGGGAATGGTGTGTTTTGATTTGGCAGCTGCCAGGTCGGTCGATCGTACATCGGCAAAAACCGATGCGAATAGAGCCCTTGAAATTACGTGGCGAGTCATTTATTGGACTTGCTTTGGATTGGCTCAAGTGATTTTACCCTTATTTAAGGGATATCCATTCACAGGTGAATTTACTGCACTCTTCAAACTCTTGAGATCCATTGTCATGAACTTGTTGACCATTTCTGTTATGATTTTGATCGGATTGGGAGGTTTAGGAGGTTTTTTGATTTATATTGCCATTGTTGACGACATTAAAAATGTCACATTCAACATGTTGATGGGTCTTGCACTCTCCCTGTCGAACATTGTGGGTTTGGCACTGCTTATTACTCTGTTAGGATATGGTATTGTCATTCTTCCGAGAAGTCTGTGGGAAATTTCGAACGATGAAAGACAGCTCAGACTCTATGAATTCAAAAGTGTTGGATTGTTAGAAACACTCACCGATACCGAGGATGAGCTTATTGAACTCATTTCTATCTGTACATATTTAGACAAGCATGTGGATCAATCACACAAGCAACGAAAAAACGTTGATCGAATGATGAAAACGGTCAATGAAGCAATGGAAAACCATCCACAATTGAAAAAAGCTCGTCTCAGAGACCGCTTTGAACCTGGAAAGCTTCCTGACATTGATAAATTGAGCCGATGGAAGTTGGTGTCGATTCATGGAGATTTAATTAATACCATTCTTGAGTTTGACATTCACCAATATCAATGGAAATATTTACAAATTCGTGCCTTTGTTTTGCAAGACATTATTGACTCGAAACACAATGGTTTAAGAAAAATCGATTCACCATTCCTTCAACGAAGATTTACCTGGTGGCAAAAAATTATTGAAAAACCAGAATGGATTTATTACAAGTATTTGAGACCATGGTTTTTGAAGTTGTTGGTGCTGTTGTACATTCCATGTGCTTTCATCTTGTTGTGGTGCGAATTTACTCCTCTCTTCAAAAATGTGACCACTGTGAGACTCTCTGTTTTGGAATTGCTAATTGAATCCATTCATGATCGATTTATCACACAATTTGTTGCATTATTTATTTTACTCATGATTTTGGTCACAATTATGGTTGCGTTATTCAACGTGAGAGTGATGCAATATTTTAGAATCATTCCTCATCATACTGATTCTTACACACTCTTTTACACAGCTCAATTATTGTGTCGAGTCATTCCTAGTATGATGTACAACTTTTTACAATTGATTGGTGTCACGAAAAATGATGGTGTTGCCTATTTCAACATTTATGGAGAATTGAGATTGGATGGACTTCGAATCTTTGGTGCCATTGGTGGTTTTGTTGTCGATTATTTACCATTGGGAATTATTCTTGTAGCTTTTGTTGCATTATTCAGAATTTTGGAACGATTAGGAACTCTGATTAACATTGAACGATTCAAATACAATGGCGGTGACAAGATTACAGACGACAGAGTGTTGGAAGGAAAAGAAATTTTGCAACGCGCAAGAGAGAGAAAAGTCAAACATTTGCAAAGAGCGAGAGAAGAGCATGGCTCTAAATACTTCTCCATTTCCACATTTTTCGATAAATTGGATGAACACGACAGTGGAAAGAAGGGACATTCAAAGAAAGCCTTTTATGGTCAACAGCAACAACAAGATTATGATGACGATAGCAATGATATTGAAATTTCTGGAGACATTAAATTTGGAGATAAGATTGTGGATGATGTGAACATGGAAGATTTCAATGCTCATCACTATCAAAGTCCTGAAATGAACAGAAATAGCAAAAAGTCTTCTGCAAACAAATCCTACACGAAATTCGAGGAGGAGGACGAAGATGTTCAAGAAAAACCAATGAGTCATTCCTATAAGAGCACTCGAGAGGAATACAAGAATAAGTGGAAGAAATCAAAGAATTTCGAGTCAGTTTTGTAATTGTGAACCGCCCAAGTCAAAGTGTACTTTTAATTTATTAGAATAATATTAAAGTAATGTATTATCATTGTAACTTTTCATGTTGTCAATCAATCTTTATTCAATTTACTCTGTGTTAAACATGAATAATGCGATGAGCTTCACTTTGAAGAGCCGAGTTGTGAGAAATCATAATGACTTGCTGTTTGTCCTTAAACATGGTTGTCATAATTCGAGCAACAATCTTTTGCTTCTCCTCATCCAAATTCGCATCGATTTCATCCAACACATAGAACATACTACTCTTGAAGGTCGCCAAAGCAAAAAGAAACGCCAAACTTAGCATGGTTTTCTCACCTCCAGATAGTTGATTGAGAGGAATCGCTTGCATTTCTCCAGATATCACTTGATTTTCTCTTGTTCTTGTCAAGATGCTTTTCCTTGAAACCGCTGATGTTTGTTTGTGTTTGACAATAATTTCAATTCCTTCGCTTACTTTCTCTCCAACTTTTGCTAGGTGACATTCCTTGTTGGGAAGCATCAAAGAGGAGTACTTGACGAACAAGTTGGAAATCTTTTCGAATGCAATTTGGTTGTAACGATCTACAACTTGTTGGCCATGTGAAATGCCTTCTTTTAGCTGTTCACAACTCACTTTAATCCACTCCACTCGATTTATACTGTTATTGAGTGTTTGTTGTTTTCGTTCAACATCACTGGCGTCGACAAGAGTGTTTTTCGCTTTCTTTTTGAGTTTCATATATTTCTTTTCCAAGTGTGAAATGAGGACTTCTAATTCTTCCTCGGTTTTCGAATTCATTTCATTCGCTTGATCAAAGAGTTCAAGAGAGGTTGCATGGTCAATGGCAGAAATTTCTTTTTGACATGCATTGATTTCTTTCGTTATTGTTTTTTCCTGTTGTTCCATCGCTTTGAGGGATTTTTCAATTTCTTCCATTCTTTGAAGCAACTTTTTTGATTCTAAATTCATTTTCAAATTAAAAAAATCGAATTGAAAAGATATGCCATCAAGGAAATAATAGTACACTTACTGTATTTCTCTTCTTCTTGATTTCTTCTCATCAATTCATATCTTTGCGATATTTCATCAATTCTTTTGATGCAATCACAAAGAGCCTCTTTCAGGCTTTTCTCCTTTTCTTTCATTTTCTCAATCTCGACATTGATTTCCTTCAACTCTCTCGAAGAGATTTTTTCTTCTTCTTGCTGTTCTAAATTGTCAAGCTCGTCCACTAATTTCTCCCTTTCAGTGGTCAAATGGTCGAGCTCCATATTCAATTTCTCCACTGCATTTGTAGAGTGTAATTGTTCTTGCCAGAATTTTTTCTTGACGTTAAACTCCATAACATCAATGTTTTCTTTTGAAATTCTTTCGTGCAACATCTTTTCTTGGTCGTTTAGCTTTTCTAAATATTCTCGTTGTTGATTCAATCTTTGAGTGGACTGTTGGAACGATTCAATTTCCTTCCTCAATTTTTCATGCTCAATAATCTTGAGCTTTACAATTTCAACGCACCGTTGTTCTTCCATTAATTTGTTGTGAACTTGTTGTTGCTTGATTCTTTTTACAATTAAATTTGAGGACTGAAGAGGTGAGAAATCACCACCAATCACTCGTCCAGGAATATGTTTGACTCCATCACGTGTTCTAAGAAAGGGGTGAATACAAACCCATGGTCACCATATAGAATACTTACACCGAAGAAATTCCAAGCTGAAGCAACTTCTTTGACATGTCATTCGAAGGAGAAATGACAAAATCTCCAAAACATCGAACAATTGCTGTTTCAATTTCTGAACTATAATTCATTAGTTCCATAGGAATGATAAACTGCAAATCTCTTCTCTCGATGAGTTTTCTTTGGTATTCAATCTTTTTTCTTTGTGGGGAAGCATCGAGTCTATCCATTGGCCAAATGACACAATGTCGTTTGGGTTTGTTGTAAAGGTTTAACACTTCTTCGGCTTCATCTGTTGTTTGAGTGATGACGTTGAAAATATTTCTACCAGCAATAATAGAGAGAGGAAGCGTATAATCTTCAGCATTGGTTTTGAATGTAATCATGTTGATCAGTGTCGAGTTTCGGTTGAAGTCAAGCTCATGATAACTGAGTTCATTCGAAAGGTTTGAATATTGGCTGTTCATGGAATGAATGTTGCTTTCGTATCTTTCCATCTCATGTCTAACGTGTGACAGTTGCTGTTGAACTTCACCGAGCGTTAAGTTTGACCTTAAATTCAACGATGCTATCAAATTTTGCAGCTCGAGGATTTGACCCTCTGTTTTCGACTTTTCAGTTTGTAGGTTTTGTAATGCTGCGGTAAGGTGCCGAACAGAAGCGGTCAGTGACTCTATTGTTCCCTCTGCTTGCATGATCTGAGTGGAGAGTTGTTCAGCACTAGTCACGGTACTTTGTGTTGAACTGCAGACAAACGACAATTAGTAAAGAAAACAATCTTAACGAGTACTATCTTACCTTTTCATCATGGTAGTGATGACAGTTATTCTAGCATCCATGATTGTTAGCATTTGTTGTCGGCTACTCATTTCGTTCTTTCTTTTTTCTTCCAAATGGAGTTGTTGCTCGTATGCTTCAAGCATTTTCTTTTGCTTTTCTTCGAGCTGAGAAATCTCTTCTTGGATAAGATCAACATTGAACTCCAAATCTTGACGATTCTTTTCCAACAACTCTAGCTCTGCCAAACACTCCTCACAAGCTTGTCGAGTGCGGTCGTCTTGATCAATATTAAACTTATCGACAGTCGATAAAATTTTCGACAATTCGTTTTGCATGCTTGCTGCTTGTTGACGAATATTAGCCTGATCTTCCAACTTGGTTGCAACATTTTTTCCAAGGCGAGTCTTTTTTGATAATTTGACAGCAATTCTTGCATATCTCAAGTCTGTCTCAACACTTTGCTTCTCTTGAACCAATTGAATCTTTTTCAAATCTTCCTCAATCACTTTTTTCAACCTGTCTATTTGTTGCATGATATGGTTTTCTGTCCCTTTCCACAACTCCAAATCATGAAGAGCTTTTTCAACCTTTTGTTGAAAATTGAGTCCTCCGCTCTCATCTGTGATCATTTCTGCAAGCTTCTTTGGATCTTTGAAACTCAAAGCAATGACCTGATTCTGCAAAATGACATAATTCGCACAATTTCTAAGACCATTTCTAAACAGAAAGTTTTGCACTTCTCTCAGAGAGACATGCTTTCCATCGAGTTTGTACTTTCTCGCATTCTTGTCTTTAAAGATGGTTACCGATAATTCATGTTGCAGAGTTGTTGTGCTTTGAGTGGAGTGTTCCTCTTCCAATGATGATGATGATGTAGTTGTTTTCGAGGAAGAACACAAGGATGAATGAGGTTCCTTTAAGTTCTCATCATCATCAACAACAACATCATCGTCTTTCATGAAATCATCCTCTTCACCCTTATCAAGCCTTTCCTTCCGAGAGGAATTTTCTCCATTCGGATGATAATTGGAAAAGATCAATTGAACAAAGGCATACGGTTCCTTTTCATCTCCTCTCGTGGTGAGAAGATCATCCAATTTGCTCACTCTCAATTGTTTGATATCAAATCCTAAGGCGAAACAAATAGCGTCCACTACAATAGTTGTTGGGTTGAAGGAATGAGAGTGTTGATGAGTTTTGCAAGTTCCGTTGTTGTTGTTGTTGTTGTTGGACGGTAAACCATTAGGACTTACCAATATTACTCTTTCCTTTACCGTTCGGACCAACCAAACAGTTGACTCCCTTGATAAACTCGACTTGTTTGGGAGCGGATTGACTGTACGATTTGAAACCCTTCATATAGACCTTATGGAGAAACATTTTTTAGTCAACTGATTTTTATCCATATGGACAAGGAAAGCCTTAATAATCATTCAATAGGGTAGGATCATTCAGATCATCATGAAACGATTTCAATTTTCAAATAAATAACAATCTTGGCATTTCCAGAATTTCAAAAATGGTTTATACGCATGAATCAGCGAAAGATCATCTGAAATATTTCAATTTACACTTTTGTTTGAAGCTGTTGCTGTCTCAATGTACATTCTCGTTCGATCTTATCCAGTTTCTCGTTGATGAATTTTCTAAAATCTGGATTGGATTGAAGCTGAGAAAGGTCAGAGAAAAGACTTGCATTGACGGAGAGTGTGCTTTCGTTCAAGATATGAGAGGTAATTCTTGGATTTTCATTCAAAGGGTATGGTGAATTTTCAACACGAGAAGATGAATGTTGTTTGGTGGTTGATACTTCCTCTTCCATTGAGGAATTCATTGCTGCATTGTCTTCTTCAAAGCTTTGCTGCTTCTGCTCTTTTTGGTGATGAGTTTCATTTTCTTGCGCAGTCTTCCTCTCATTGATGTCGTACTTGTCACTACTCGAAATGACTTGATTCTCTTTCTGAGGATTGTCCTGGAGAATGCAATACTTTGACTCCATATCTTCGAGTAAGGTTTTATCATGCTGGAGATCTTCAGTGGTGTAGGCCTCTCTGGTATACATGTTGGGTGAAGTCTCATGATCTTCCATGTTAATATTATCAAAATCATAAGAAGAGGCAATTCTTTTAAGGCCCTCCTCGATGGATCGGATCCGTTCATTCATCATTGCCTGGACTGCTTCGTTCATGCCACTACTTGTAGAGTTCATTGTGGTCTTTGAGGTCGTGTTGGGAGAAGGCTGAAAATCTGGTGCTTCACTACTATTTACAATCATTGAACGTTTGTCTTGTGTGCTTTCATTCAAAGTTGGTACTGTCTTGAACTTTAATATTCGAAGTTCCTCTCTTTCAATTTCTCCCCAAACCCTCTTGTACTCATCGTTTTCAATCAAGATATTTCTCAGTTTAACATTAACAGATGTCGTTGTTGATTGAGGTGTTGTTGTTGTTGAACGACTCTTGGAAAGTGAAGCTGAGCGCTTTGGCGTCAAAGATAGCTCCGTCGTGTTGTTTAGATGTATGTTGGATGAACCACATGTTGTTGATTTGTTAGCCGCACTTAAATTCCTAGATGCTGAAGCAGGTCGCTGTTTTGGTGTGACAATTTTCGAGGAATTTCCGTTTTGAGACTCCGGCGATGTTGTGTCATTGGTCACACTTCCTCTATGGGTCATTACTTTTGGTTTTACATGAGCATATTTTTCTCTATTCTTTTTTGTAATCTCCCCTACAGTAAGCTCTTTAGGAGAGGGGTCAAACCCTGCAGGACGAATTCTGGAGCTGTACTGACTGGATGGTGTTTTAACACCGCTTCTGCTGCTGGCTCGGCTTGAAGAAGGTGTCAAAGGTCTAGCATTCAAAAAACTGCCCGAATAAGAAAAATTGCCACTCCTATTGAGGGACGAAAATGATGAATTTTGTTTGTCATTACTTGCGTCACCACCATGTCCATTGGCCATACGGCTTGCATATCTTGGAGTTTTTGGCGTAGATGAGGTACTGTCAGCTGTTCCGTTTGCTTCTGCACCCTTGTTGCTTGAGGAAGCATTATGCTCCAAGTTAGAAACAATATTCTTAAATACAGAACTCTTGTTGAGTTGTTCATCCAAGCTCCATATTTCCTCGAGTATTAGTCTCTCTTGATAATCAAATTGTAAATTTTCATTGCGTGCAAATTTTGGGCTTTTTTGATCTGCTCTCGGGGCAGTCGTGTTCCTTCTTTTAGGTATGTTATTGCTACTGATGTTACTGTTTGTGCTTCTAGGAGGTCGATAATGAGGTGAGTGAGCACCTGTGCGAGGAGATTTCAAATTGGTTTGTCTTGTTTTCGATGGTGAGAAATACGTGTTGGCAGTGTCTGTGGTGGAGTTTCTGTGGTGAGCAGAGGCAAAATGTTGTTGTTGGGTGTGACAGTTGCCTGTACAAAGAGAGTTCATGGAGTGTGACGATGGAGAGAATGAGGATCTACTAGCTCCGTTGTTTTGGATATTGTTCTTGGTTGAGGAGAATCTTGAGGGCGTTTGTTGAGCGGAGATTCTTGCATGTGAGGAGCCAGGCCTAGGAGTGAAAATCTTTGACTCCAACTCTGAACTGGAGAGGGATGAGGATGTTCTCAGAGGTGACTTGGAGCTCATGATTGGTGTCAATGTTGCATTATTGTTGTGGGGGCGGCAGTGGGAGGGAGAACGAGTTCTCTGAATGGAGCTACTGTCCGTCGTGTTTTTCTGTCGTGAAGTACATTCTGGAATCTCTTCAGGAATTAAATTCAGCTCGTTTCGAGCCTTTTCTTCGTAATTCAAATTGTTCCTGGCGACAATTCTCTTTCTTCGTTCTTCTTCGTACTGTTTGGAGCCTTTAGGTGAAGGTGGCATGTTTGCAGGAAATGTTGTAATGTCGTTGACCAATCTACTGCTAAAGCGATGAGCAGAATGGCTCGTTGCGGATGGAGAGGAACTTCTCGATTTGTTCGAAAGATTCACATCAGAATTTGAATGGTAGCTACCAGAAGCATCCACTCCAGTGAACGTATCCTTAGTACTACTCACACTCTCCAACATGGCCTTAATGTTCATGCTCTTTAATTCCTCAATACGTTTCAATAAGTAGGACGATCGATCGTCGGAGAGATGTTGGTGTTGTTGATGCGCGAAAGTGGTTGCCACTCGTCTTACTTCGGAGGAAACCGTCGGAGTGAAGTAGTGATGATTTTCTGGTGAATCGGCCTCTTTGTGCTGAGGTTGGCATGATGAGAAGGGGGAGTTGTTGATGCTGTTGTTGTTGCACTTGCTGGAATTTGAAGTGTTGCTGTTGTAATAGTCATAGCCGGAGGAATTCTTGATTGAAGAAGGCTCATATGATTCCTGAGGTTGGTGAAGGTTCATGCTTGAGTGGTCATTCTCCAAGCCTTCGTCCTCATAGCCATCAAGATCATTCCAATAGGGGTCTGTTTCATGTTGAACATAACGATCATCGTTTTGATCTATTCCAAATGATGGAGGATCAAAGGAATCCTCCTCTCGTTGTATATCCCCTCCTCTCGAAAGTTCGCTTCGGAAATGTTGAAAAGCCTCCAATAATTCTTGATTCTTCTTTCTTCGTCGGGAACGAGACATTTCTAACAAATTTCTGACGTAGCCTTCTTCATCCTCAATTTTTCCAAAATGGTGATGATGTTGGGGAGTATTGGGTGAAGAAGCCTTTTTTGAATGAACACTTGGTGAGATGGAGGTTGGTGATGAGCGTACTCCTCCTCCTACGCTTTGCATGGGCGAAGACGATGATGGCGAATTCTTGTTTTGAGGTTGTCGCTCTCTTGCTGTAACTGTAACCGTTGTTGTTGTTGTTGGTGTCGTTGAAGCTTGTTGTTGAGCCATACCAGAAAAGAGTTTCTCGTCATCATGACTCGCAGTGTTCGTTGTATGAGAGCTCTCCTCACTATCGCTCTTCCTCCTCCTTCTCATCATCATCAGGTCCGTGTGTTCAAAGTGGCTATCGTTGTTGGTTACCCCAGACTGCTGTTGTTGAGGCATCAAGGAAGAGGAGGACCCTTGACAATGATCCGACAAAGGTGAGGCTGTTGTGGGAGCAAGCATTGTTTTTTTTTGATCATGGAATTTATTAATGCATGGTGGATGTACATGAAGAACTGGAGGGAATTGGATTTTCATACCGCATCTAGATCTTCTACTGTGGCACGATCTATCAAATCCACCCAATCACCATCAAAGCTTTGATGTGAATGCTGCTTTCCTGTTGTGTCTGACATGATTGTCACTCAATTCAATCGTTCAATGATTAAATGGAGGTCTTCGAACGAAGATTCTGAGCTCAGCTACACTCTTCGTGTAGTTGCTCGAACAACACACAATTCACGAAATTTGAAAAAAATTACCAAGATGATCTCACATGCTGCCAGTCCATGATGACGACTGAATGAATTGTGTTTTGATGTTTACAACCAGTCTGTGAATGTATTGCATCACGATATCTTCCTCTCTTTACAGAAAATATCCACTACCACCACAATCATCAGTACATTCCCGACCAACAGAAGCGTTTCGTGGCTGTTGTGTAAAATAGATCAAGGGCCTTGCATCATCCACACACAACGCACACATTCAAACGTTCGTCGAATCGAAACACGCTGCCTCGAGTGAAAGACGGCAACGCATGAAGATGGTGCTTGCAAATTTGGCTCACCACGCCTAAAACAGCCAAAGGTTTTTTGCTTTGCCAACCAATGAAATGGTGGCATAATTTTTTTTTATCGAGGGGCGATTTTTGATTGGTTGCGTCGATATTATTGTAAACACCGCGTGTTTTTATAAATAGCCAAACGTTCGTCCGTAACGTAAACTTGCGAAAAAATTGCGTTCATTACGAATTGAGTGATCAATTTTATAAAAACTCCTTCCCTCTCCAACATGCTCTCTCACGCTTCCGTAACTGCTGCCAAGATGGTCCATACCAATCCATCGAGAAACTTTAGACCTGTCTGTCGAAATGGAGACTGTGTTGGCAATATTTTGGATATGGCTTTGGTGAATAGGCAATTATTGATGGCCAAGAAGAACAAGATTTAATGCGAGAATGTTTCTCTCGTGGTTCATTGGATATTTCATTGTGGACTACTCTAGGTTTCATCAACACACTTCACCACACAGTCATTTCCTTCGAATTTGAGGGCTCTTTTTGTGCGGAGTATCCAATTATTGTCGATGCATACTTGCAAGTAGCAATTTGCGAACAGAGTTGCAATTGGATCTCTCTATCGAGAGATATCGAAAACAAATCAGCTTGTAATGCTCTCAAATTTCTCATTTCCCGTTCACCAAAATTTCCTTCTTTCCATCTCTTTCCCAACAATTTTGATTTGCGGCTTTTGCAATTTTCCAATATTATAAAAACCAATTTGAAATTTTTCTTGTACAAATTGTTATCTTTTGGTTTTTATTAAAATTATGGACTATCTCTAATCTGATTGTGTTTGTTGGAACAATTCGAACTAACAGAAAATTTACACAGTGCTTTGGGATGAAATTGCTCCATGCTGTTTATTTCCCTTGGAATGATTGGATGAACAGGTCACTCTTTGGAGTGAACATTTCTATTGTGCCTCCTCAAATTGCTGGCAGTGGTGAAAGCTTTGCCGCAACCCTCAATTTCACACAGATAGGGCCTTTCACCTGTGTGCCGACGAATATGTACCTTAATATCGCTCTTTCTCTTGAATTTTCTGTTGCAAAACGAGCATTCAAATCCCTCATTGTTTTCGAGTTCGATAATTCCAATTTGACTTGCTGTAATGTGGGATTTTCGCTTCTTTTTGGTGGGTGAGTGTGGTGTGTCTTCGTGGTGATCAGAGCCCGACTCCTCACCGTGATTACCTTCTTCATCATCTGAAAAGTTTGGAGACATTTCCATAGCAGCTTCGTCTTGAGAATGGAGCATCGATGGTGTCGCATGATGATGGAATGGCTCGTGGCCACCTGAGTGTTGTTGTTGTTGCTGTGACGAAAACATTGTAGATTGAGGTGACACGATTTGTGATAATGTCACATCAGTACCGAAATCTTGCTTAATTTTGATTCGTTTGGTTTTACCCTTTTCTGGGGCAGCATTGCTTGTCATGACATTGGTTTGCATGTTGGTTGGCAATGTTGTTTCAGATAGTTCATGGAGTTGTTGTTGCTTGTTGGGATCCTTCTTAGTTTTGGTCTTTCGTTTTGGTGGCGACGAAGTCATGTTAAATGACTGAACCTGGTGTGTATTCTCTTCAAAGTTAGGCATGGAGAAATTTGGCTGCTGTTTTTGCTGCTGCTGCTTTCTTGAAGCAGCGTTCGATGATACTCCTTTTACATTTTTCATTTGCATTTGTTGATGATTGTTGTTCATATTCTGTTGATGCTGCTGTTGATGATGTTGTTGATGCAGCTTTGAAAATAATGGATTTATAGTACCTCCAATCATGGCATGAGTTGGGGAAGTCAATCTTGAAGTTTGTGGTTGCTGGTCCATAAAGTGTGACATTGCATTATTACTTCCAAAACTCATACCATTATTCATGTCACTATTCATATCATGATTGAAACCGCTGCTAGTGACACTGGAACCCATCAGTAATTGCTGTTGTTGTTCCTTAGTCCTAGAAGAGAGGCCACTTGAGTTCCTATTATTTCGTGGAAATGTTAAACTTTGTAGATTCATCGAAGTTGGAGAGGAGTCAGCAGCATTTGTTTCGATAAATCTCTGGAGTACAGAAGGATCAATCGTCATGTTGTGGTTGCTACTGCTGTTGCTGCCCGTCTTGTTGGTAAATGACTGATTCTTGTTGCTCTGAAAAGCATTGCCACTACTTCCTAGAATTGAGTTTGTACCAATATTGCCCTGCTGTGAGCTTGCGAATAAGCTGCTATTAAAGTTAGAGGAGTTTCGAATGCCATTATTACTCATATTGTTTGGTTTACTTCCCATAGAGCTATCTCTATTACTCTGAGTTTTAAATGGTTGCTGCTGTGTTGATGTAGGGTCGAAATTAAAAGTTCCAGCACTATTCGAGACGCTTTCATTATAGGCATTTGCTTGTTTTTGTTGTTGTTGCAATGTGAGAGCAAACAAAGAGGCAAGATCAATACCGCTTTTTTGAGCATATAAAATTCCCTGAAGTAGGGTGTCGGTACTAATGTTGAAAAAAGTTGTTCGTGTCAATGGATCCCACACTGTGTGTGTCATTATTTGGTGATTGCATGGAATGGCTATTCGTGGGAGATTGCATGCTTTGTCCCAAATTTAATCCCAAATTATTATTGTTGTTGTTGAAATTGTTTTGGTGATTGTATTGATTTGTTTCCATTAGCTTCTGTTGTTGATGATGAGTATTCACTGAGATTCCTCTACTTGATGCATTCATATTGTTATGCGTGTTGATGTTCATATTATTGCTGTTCGTAGCAAAATCTGCATAACTGGATGTTGTTGATGCAATTTGATTCGATTTTGTATCTGCTACAAATTCATGAAGTTTCTGAGCTCGCTTCATGTTATTAAAGGATGAAGAGAGTGGCTCTGAAGTGCCACTGTTCATGATAATGCTTTGATTGGTCGAGGTAGAGGAATAATGTGGTGGCGTTGTTGTTTGTCCATTGGCGGCTGTAGTTGTGGTGGTACTACTCGTTCCAGCATTTGCGGTAGACGCTACCTTTTGAGTTGATGGTACAAAGAAATTTCCAGAATTGCTCGATACTGGAATAGTGTCAAGTGAAATGTTTAGAAAAGGATTATTAGCCAAAGAGGAATTCATGTTAGATGTCTCCCAGGTGTTTTGTTGTGTGGATTGAGAAGACGACAATGTCAAATTTTGAAGTGAAGAAAATTCTTTTTGAGAGGGAATTGAAGTAGGAAAGGAAGAAGGTTGAAGAGGCGTAGTTGGGGTGTTTAAGAAGGAGCTTAATGAACCGCTGGATGTTTCATATTTCAGTGAGTTGTTACTTGAAAAGCCCTTTCTAGCTGGGTTCTCAAGGAGACTTGTATTGGATGTAGACACTGTCAAGCTATTGCCATTATTGTTGCCATTTCCAAATGCTGTGGCCGAGTTCAAGTTATTAAGGCTACTGCTGTTAAAACCTAATGGGCCCATACTTTGAGAGTTTGTGGAGGCAAAGAATGCATCCATGACTGAGCTGCTGTGATGCAAGGAGGGTGTCGTTGTGTCCTCTCCAATCATATTCATGAGTTCATTGTCTTCAAAATTGATCATGTCTTCATAGGTTAATCCAAAATCATCTCCACTGAATGCACTGTTTAACATGTACTGATTAGGATCGTCAGATTCCATTGCACTCATGTCCATATCGCTGCTGCCGCTTGGTGCATTGGCTCCTTGATTTTTCATGACATCCATCGAAATGTTATTTTCAGAGAGTCTTTCCTCTGGGGCGGTATCACGGCTATGAGATGCTGAGCTAGTACCATCTTTAGCCTCTCCACTGCCTATCGAGGAGATTGGTAATAAGGCACTCTTCGAAGAGTCCCTTCCTCGTTCAGTATGTTGTTGCTTCTGCTGTTCAAATAGTTCAGCTCTCCTCGATCCGACAATTCCTCTAATTTTTGATCTGAGAGATGATTGTTTTTTCACAATATTGTTTCCAAAGTGAGCATAACATGTTTGTTTCCTCTTTGAACTTTCCACCATCTTTGCAATTGGTCTCAAATAAATAATTTCCGAATTTTGATTCTTATTTGGATTCAAATAGGGATCATCCTTATTACTTGTTAGAAGTGCATAAATGGATGGAAGCTTGACTGTAGGAGGCTCCGAAGATAGCGCAGGTATCACATTATTATTATTATTACTTCGTCTCGTGCTTGTTGCTGATGATGTTGATAATGTTGGAGGAGGCGGTACAGATGCTGCTTCCGATGGATTGTTGGATGATGGTACGGTCGTTGATTTTGAAAGTAAGGTTTGAGGCTGAAGCTGTTGTGAAGTAGGTCCTGATGGAGCCATGCTGTTAGTTAATTGATTTGGTTTTACGCTTGGATTCGTATTGCTCAGGTACGGATGGTTGTTGATATTATTATTCATGGATGAAATATTCGTCGGAGTTGTATGCGTGGTTGTTGTGGTACTAGTAGTATTTGTAGAGGATGGAAAAGTTAGGGAGGAGTTACGAGCATTGGCAGATTTTGGAGAGAATTGTTGTGGATGAGTAATGTTGTTGTTGGAAATCTTTCTTCCTGTAATCATCGGTGTGGTTACTTGTGGTGTTGTTGTTGTTGTAGAAGTTGCTGCTGCAGAGGATGATGATGATGGCTGTATCATTAAACTTCCACTACCGCTGCTCATCGTAAGGGATGGAGATGATGATGGTGATGATGATGATGAGTGAGCAACCACAGCGGAGAGAGGATGATTGGAAGAGGTCGTTGCTGATACTTGAGAATGATGGTGGGTTGAGGGTAATGTCGTTAGAGCTCTTTGGTCTTCCTCTTGGAATGATGATTCGGACAGAAGGAAATGATGTTGTTGTTGTTGCTGTTGAATAGGCTCTCCACTTGCAAGCGTACTAGTATGATTGTGGTTATTACTGCTTTCCAATAACGGAGATTTGAAAGGCTTGGTATTGATTTGTTGCTGATTTTGAACGAAATTATACAATTGTACTTGGGAATGATTTCTTGGTGAATGCTGTTGTTGTTGTTGCCGTTGATGAAGGTTTGTAGTGGCCGATGATGAGCTCCAACTTCCACTACTCGTAGTGCTTGCACCACCACTGCTACTACTACCGCTCTTATGGAGAGAAAATTGAGAGGACAAGGGGAATGCACTATGAATCAATGATGGTTGAGAAGAAGTATTCTCCGAAAGAGTTCTTCTTCTTTGTGTTAAAGTCTCAGACTCGACAATCGTCGGTAAGGTTGAGGAAGGTGGTGGTGGTGATGGTTGCGAGATGAAGGCAATATTTTGTTGTTGTTGTTGTGGTGGTGGTGGTGGTTGTGGTGGTGGGAGTTGTGGTTCTCCTTCTCGAAGGTTGCATGAAGAGAGACTTGTTCCTCCGAAAAGTGGCGTTGTTGTTGTAGCAATGTTAGTACTACTGCTCATGCTGCTAATGCTACTAATCTCGTAGTGATGGTGGTGGTGGTGGTTCTTGTTTTCCTTGTTAGTATTAATGTTGTTGTTGTTGTTGTTGTTGCTGTTGTGATTGAGAATGGACCAATGGTTGGTTGTGGTCGACGACGACGACGGAAGGTGAGAAGGATGATGATGTTGTGCAGAAGAAGAAGAAGGAGGAAACATGGTAGGCATGTCTTCTTCCTTTTTAAATGTATTCTTGATCCACACACACAAATCAATTGATCTTCGGGACCTATGGCACAGGAATGGCAAGTCGATCATGATGAGGACATTGTTTGGGAATAATAACGACAACCACAACATCAATAATTAGTAAAAGTCGTTATAGTAGTATAGCAACAACAATGTAGTAGTCGTATCAACAACATTCAATAACCCGTCATTTGTCACGATGAGTAAATGTCATTATGAATTCAACGACAAAGAAAGAGATCTTTCGTGTTATGATGATGGTTGTTGTTTTTTGAAGAACCTACCCTTTCAATAAGTGCCCAATTCAACTTGTTGTTGTTGTTCGCTCAACTCTTGGAAAGAATCCTTTTCAGAATCTCTTCGAATGGAGATGAGAATCTATTTTATTTGTATCCAAACACATGTTGATTTGTTGTTGAATGTTGTTGGGGACATTCAAAAGAAGAAGTGTGAGCGAATGAAAGGTGTGTCGAGGATGTTCCAAAAGTTGTTTTTCCAACAAGCACACACAACGAGGGCAAGTGACATGCGCGTCAACATTCAACAAAAACATAGTTTCAAACGCAGTTGACAATTTTGAATCAAAATTACCAAAAGTCATCGGTTTCATTGATAGAGAAAGAGGGTTTTACCTACATGTTATGGTGAATGATTGAATGGATTCGGAACTCGGTTGAGAATTAATATTATTTAAACTGTCGGACTTGCAACAGTTTACTTCAACAATTGAAGTGATGATAATGTTGTTATTAATGTGGATTCACTTCTTGTCGTGATGATGTATATAGTGGTTGCGTTTGATTGCTCTTGTTGTGGTGTGATGAGGTGATTCAGAACGTGGCGTCGTAGACACAAATATGCCAAAAGTCAACCCAGTTTTTTTCTTCTCGAATTAACCCAAAAAGTAAAAATTTAGAACACAAGCGCAATAATTCTCCACCAAAAAACGCTTCTCAGAGACAAAATTCAACGGTTCTTCTACTACTGCCGCGAGCCCAAGACGTCTAATAAATACCTCCTGAACTTTACATTCGACCCCTTGTGTTTTCAGAAAATTTGTAATAACAATATATAATAGTAATAATTTATTATAATAATAATATTTATATAATATAGGATTCAACGGGTGACACATGTTGGGTGTGATCAAGAAGAAGAATTTGGATCAGAGACTCGAAATGGAAAGTTTTTTGATCCACTTTTTCGAAATTTAAGCGTTGCAGCTTCAACGAGTCGATTCCTCCTCAAAATGCATCATCATGGATTCCATTGAACACACCAATAATGGTTTTTGTTTCCAAGATATTATCTAGTTTCATGGTGATGATCCAAGTAAATCGATCGATGAAATGTTCTTGTGATCTTCGTCATAAGGGGTTTAAGGCTCCCTCGAGGAATTCATTTCCTCATTTTGCAAAAAATATTTGCCAACGAATTTCGGACGAGAAGGAGATACGCCTTATTGTTGTTCTTTCTTCCTTATTGATAGTATCTATTACATCATCATTGCAAGAACAAGAGGAGTTTTGAAAGAACGGCCATTGATTATAAGTATCTTTGAAAGAATTAAGGATTGAAGGATTTTGGGTTATTAAGAGAGATCCGATCCTTGATTTAAATTTGTAGATTGATTTTACTGTTGTAATTTTGTTTGGATATCAAGATGAAGAGGAATAGGATATTCATCGGGATTCCTGTCAAGGCGAATTCATTCAACAGCAACACGAGAACACTATTCCATGTTATATCTCTCCTTATTATGCTGCATTGTGGGATGTTCCTCTCAATAGATTCCGACCTTTCATCATCAACATTATTCCAAGTGAAAGGAGCACCCCTTTCAATTTCTTCTCCACAATATTGTGATTGTGAAACATTGTTTGCACCGATCCGAATTCTGGATCTCAACAACACTGTCGATTGTTTGGAATGGGAATGGCTTCCATCCTATGAAAATGGTACACTCATTTCCAACACACATTTAAAGAATGATTCATCAGCAATGAATTCAACCTTGAAAATTAACTCAACGACAACTCAAATGAATGGCAATTTAACTCTGAATGAAGATAAATTAAAGGAGACTGTCTCAAATAGACTAAATGGTGCGATTGGAAACACTGACAACAAACTTGGAGGAGGAGCAATTGCAGGTATTGTGATTGGTTCAATCGTCGGACTTATTTTGCTAGTGTTAATCACACTTGCCATTATTGGGTTTGCAATCTTCAAATCGAAATATAGAAATGCAAAATACTTTGTTCATGACGTGAGTGGAAAGAAAAGTGTAAGTCAAGTTTATTTGTTTTTTCGGTTCGAAATAAGACATTTTTACTGACCAATGTACCATACAGTTCTCAGATCTTTCGGCTGAAATCATGAGAGCAGCTGAGGAAGATTTTGCCTCCCAAGTTCAGCAAGTGGTGAGTGAGGGAGAGGACAGTGATTCAATGGCAAGCGGCGTCGAAGAGGACGCACATTTTTATGAGGACGAGTTTGTTGTGGACCATGATGAACAGTTTGAATATTAAGTTGTTGATGAGGAAAAATATAATTGCAATATAGAAAGTCAAGATGAATGTCAGATGTTCCAAAACAGTACGATTGTAATTAAAATTGTTATTTAATTGCTGAGCTTTGGAATATTTCTTCACATTTCTAATA
Organism: Naegleria fowleri; assembly: GCF_008403515.1. Lineage (NCBI taxonomy): Eukaryota > Heterolobosea > Eutetramitea > Acrasida > Naegleriidae > Naegleria > Naegleria fowleri. Next base: position 51,114 of record NW_025407984.1, on the reverse strand, counting down.
TAGATTGCAACAAGTTCAATAAGTTCTTTGAGCTATTTTCAGGAGAATAGTCTTCCCTGTCGTTCCCTCCATTTTCATAGTTTTGAGTTGTGTTCATGGTCATTAATAGGAATAACATAGCTCCTAATGCAAACATATCAAAATATTTCCGGTTTTGTTGTTGAGCTTGACATTGAATGTTCATTAATTCTGGTTTCAATTTTTTGAGACCAAGTCCATTGATTTGGCTAAACCAAAATCTGCCAACGCAACTTGAATTGCTTCCTGATTTATTATAATTAATGAATTAGATCGTCTTTTGGTGGACTTTCAACACAGCTCACTCAGTATTACAAAGAACAGTCAAGGTTGAAAACAGCTTTTTAATGAAGGTAAATGGAATTTGGCACCAAAGTGCACGTATCATGTGTGTTGGAGCTCAGTTGAACAAGCTTTTCTTATTCAAAACGGAACTATCTTACACAAATCCATTAGTCCTTTCGTACTTCCACATTGGGAACGATGAGGCGAGAAACATTTCGTGCTCTCTCTGTATAGGAATACATAATTTTTCCTGGACAATAGCATTCCTTGTCTTTTCTCAAATCTTGTTTGACTGCGAGAATTAGGTTCTTGTCCTTTCTCAAATTCTCTGAAGCATATTGAAGAGCCAAACCATTTTGTTTCACTTCTTCTAAAACAATTTGTTCATCCTTTCGAAAAATTTTTTTGACATATTGGAGTGTGTCGAACCATTTTGTTTGACTGCTTTAAGAACAAATTGTCTGTCTTTTTTTAAATCTTCTGAAGCATGTCGAAACATGTTAGCATATTGTTTGATTGCTTCAAGAACAATTTGTTCGTCCTTTCGAAAATCTTCTGAAGCATATTGAAATGCACCACCATATTGTTTGACTGCTGCAAGAACAATTTCTTTGTCTTTTTTCAATTCTTCTGAGGCATATTGAAGTCCATTGCCATGTAGTTTGACGGCTTTAAGGACAAATAGTCGGTCTTTTCTCAAATCTTCTGAGGCATATTGAAGTGCACAATCATATAGTTCACTATGTTTGACCGCTTCCAAAACAATTTCCTTGTCGTTGTTCAAATCTTCTAAAGCATATTGAAGTGTCCAACCATCTTGTTGAACTGCTTCAAAAACAATGTCTCTGTCCTTTCGTAAATTTTCTGAAGCGAATTGAAGTGCATTTTCATCTTGTTTGACTGCTGTGAGAACAATTTTTTTGTTCTTTTTCAAATCTTCTGAAGCGTATTGGAGTGCACAGCCATATCGTTTGACTGCTTCAAGAACGATTGCCTTATCTTTTTTCAAATCTTCTGACGCATATTGAAGTGCATCACCATATAGTTTGAGATAAAAAGGAAAAAAGAATTTGGTTTGTAAGTGTTCCTGCTTTTGTTATCGCTCAATCGATCTTTCATCTTTTTTCAAACGCTCCTTCAAGTTTCGCCCTGTTCCGTTGGATGATGGTTATTGAATATAGAATCAAATAGAATGAATGAACCTGGTTTCAGAGCCAACAAAAAAAGTTCAGCACCACAGAATCTGTCTAAAGGTGTGTGAACTCTTAAAAGAAACATCATCATCGCACAAACATTGGCAAATGGGATCATCTTCCGCACGTCTCATCATTTATATTGCTAGTTCACTCATTGGTTGTTGTGTGGCCATCATTATTTTGGCCATTCTCCTTCCGATAGGAATCATCAATAGGTAAGTTCAAGTGTTTGAAGATTGGATTCATTAATCATCATCATCATTGATTCATTTGTAAATTACTTGATCATTGATTCTCGAACAATGTCCAAACATTCTCATTGTCATTCATCTATATAATGATGATCGAATAATTTTCTCTTTTCGCTCATTCCATATAAAACGACCACATACCCACATACCCAAAAATCAACACCCAAACAACACACAAAACCATCAACAACTCTCAACAATACCTTATAACCACAGCATTCCACCAGAATATTGTTTCTCTACTCAACATTTGAAATACCTTCCCGCAGGAACCACCATTGCTCTTCGAAAGACTTATGGCCTCGGACGTTTCGAGCTCTTCAACGAGACTGGAAACGGAGACAACATTTCAAATTTCAAATTCAACACTTCGACCATTGTGGCCACCATGAAATTTCGTTCTTGGGCCATTCCGTATCGTATTGATTTCATGACTTCGGAACAGAAAGGTTCTGCTGAGGGACGCGGAGCAAGTTTCTCCATTGGACAACAAGTCACACTCTATGAATGCAGAAATGACATCTCAACAGGTGGTGGTGATTTTACCGTTATGGGACGTATATCTCAAACCAATATTATTGAATTTTGGAAACGAACGTATGAAATCTATGATGCCACGACCACCAATAAGATTGCCACTGTGGAAGACAAGTTTGGAATTAATGAACCTTTTGTGGCCCGAACTCCGGATGGCGTAGTGGTGGCTGAATTTCAACAAATTACTTGGCAATTGCAGGAAACATGGAGATTATCGGTCAAGTTTGACATGCCTAGTTTTGACATGAGAAGTTTGATGATTCTTGTTTCTGTCATTTCGTATAATAGAAATTAAACAATTGTTTTGTTTAATATGTTTTGAAAGAAGTGGTAAATAGAACCATTCGATGGATATTATAATTGCATTTTGATTAAGAAAATGTAATTGAACAACATTAGCAACATTACTATTAAGAGTTCCTTAATCACTGAGTAATTATTAATTGGTTAGAAATAATTGATGAGGAGATTCTTGAATCATATTTGGTGAATTTAGGCTCCAATTGTGAATCCAAAATCACACCAAGTTCTTGTTTTCCAAGTCACCACCACAACACTCCAACACTTCTTGACCCGCTATCACGTTCGGAAAGAACATTCACGAACGCGTAAAAAAAAAGATCCTTAACGCTCCGAGTCTAATTGGCAAAGCCCATTTTCAACCACTACCTTTTGACAGGGCCCTCATTGAAGAGACTGCGGAATTAGAGAGTAGAGTAGAAGAATAAGGCTTGTAGAAGAGCTCTAGTTAGATTCTTCTTCTTTTTTGCTGTATTTTCTCTTTGTACTTTCTCATTTGTTACTAGACGAGAGTCTATTGAATCAATATTGTTTGGCCGATGAATCGAGCAGTGCCCATCGTGGTAGCCTTACTAACCACCTTTTTAGGTTTTGCAGTCATCATGATCATCATTACAGTGTTATTGCCTTTTGGAGTGATGAATTCATTGCCTCCGAACTTTTGCTTTCCGACCAAACATTTGATTCAATTTAAAAAGGGAACACAATTAAGGTTATTGAGAAGGAATCGGGTAGGTCTTGGGCGATTGGCCATTCATCAAATCCATGCCTCCAATGGATCTGAAGAGTATTTGGGAGAAACTAATTACAGGACTTGGGCCATCCCGAATACCATTGATGTTCGCCCGTCCTCTCATCAAGGCTCACTCATTGCTCAGGCCGATTGGTTCTCGTTTGGAACGGCTTTTCATGTTCAGGAATGTGTGGTGGAAGATGAAACGACCGAGGACAATCACAGTCCCTCATCAGAAACGGCAACAACATTTTCATCACCATCACCGTCATCAGAGGATTCCTCTTCTTCTTCTTCGTATCGCTTCATTCACAGAGGAAGAATTGAAAAGCCTGCAACATTTTCCTTGAGGGAATATCACATTTTCAATAATGAAAACGGTCGTTTGCCCACGATCAAAGTCAAGGAAATGTTTGAGAATGGACCCTATGTGCAAATGGATGTCTTTCTCATGGACGAGAATGCGGAATATCCAACCAAGACGTTGGCATCTCTAAAACGAAAGAGTCCAGAGGAATGGATCATTTTGGTGAAAGAGGACACAGTTCCATCGTTACTGGATTTTAGAAATATATTCGTGCTCGTTTCTTTGTTGTCATTTTCAGAAACCAAATGATGGTACCATCACAACAAAGGTCAACTACTCAGATATCTCTGATAAGAACAAGCAAATGTGAACTTGGGAACATGGTTCTTTTGGCAAGTTGGAACTTGATAGTATTGAACATTTCGAAACAAAAGTGAAAAACTCAAAAAAATGTCGTCATCCAATGAAACACCCTCACACAGCAATTCTCTCTCCAGTCACAAAAAGTTCTATGACTTTCGAGTGGAGGATTGGTATTCTTGTTGTTACTCAACAACGGACAAGTCAGCAGAGCCATTGACCTTCACCACCGATTTTCTACCACTCACAATCGAACAAGCCAATGCCATCATTCATCTCTATGAACTATTTCACAAATATCCGAGACAATTATTGCCTGGAGATGTTGGTTTAAAATTGCCTGAGCAAGAGGAAAGCTTACAACAATATATCAAACAGGCCAAAATGAATGCTATGAAACGATTTTCGTCACTGACCAGCGTTCATGCGATTGTATCGGATTTTTATGACTGGGAACCGAATACTTTTAATAATAATACGAACAACAACATCACAGATTCCACTGGCAACAATCGACGCGATTATTCAAACTGGGATCCCATTTTGAAAAATCAGAAAATTTTCACACGACATGATGCCTCACTGATTCAACAATTAGGCATTTCATTGCAACAAAAGTTTGATGAGCTTGCAAAGGTGTCACCTTATCCACGAATGGATGGTTTCTTTGTGAGAGCTTCCACGAGATCGCCAAAAGATGGTTGCTTGCGACATCGCCAAGCTTTTATGGAACAGTTAAAGTTGGAACTCGAAAAAAATGCTCGAGAGTCGGGTCGAGACATTAAATACAATGAACCGCTTACAGTGGTGCGAGCATTCAATGCAAAATTATGTATTCAAAATGCAATGCAGGCCCTCGATTTACTTGTCAACTCTGAGAGAATCTATGCTGACTTATTTAGAGCGTTGTTGTTTATTGATGAACAATTGAAAAAGGAGCCTCAAAAAGAACTTCCTGAACAACGATTAGTGGTGAGGCTTTTCAAGAAAATGTCTCGCCCTGAATATGAGTTTCGAGTATTTGTGAAATATATCGAAATTTTGAAGCAACATCAGGTGGTTGGAATTACACAATATTTCAAAACGTGTTATTTGGAGGATCTTAATCATCACGATGGAAGTTTGCGAGAGCAAATTCAAAAGGGTATCCAATCGTTGGCACAGGAAGTTTCGACAAGATTGCAAACCACAGAGAATTTTGTTTTGGTAAGTTGTGGTGTCTGTCAATATTCTATTTGTGAAAAATAACACAAACACATGAACGATCATTTCTCGACCATGCATTCCATTTAAAATAGGACGTCAGTGTCGAGTATGAACATGTTCTTTCAGAAGATGGTAAATCCTCACAGTTTAAAGTAACCAAGATTTGGATGATTGAAATCAATTCATTCTCAAAACAAGCAAGTCCTTGCTTGTTTGATTGGGATGAAGAAGAGACCATTAAGGTTCTCAATGGAGAGTTGCCAATGCAGTTCAGAATTTTGACGAAGCCTCTCACCCTTAAAGAAGGAAGACGTGAATTAGCAAAAGATGTGAGTGAAATGTTAGAAATTATTAATGGAAAGCCTCCAGCAGAAGAAGAGGACCACGATGATGGTGATCATCCTTCAAAAAAGAATTGTCTTGTTCAATAAAACGAATCAATGTTCAGAAAGATCTTACTGTGACAAATCACCATCATTATTTATTGATTGAAATCATTTTGGGTAAATTGTATGTAAGAAACATTTTACATTCATGAGGAGATTGAAAACGATACACAGTCAAATGAGGATTACTCTTGATCCAATTCACCACTCGCGATTCATGCTCTTTCCAATTCCAGAATCTTTTTAATGTAAAGAGTAACAACGAATCTTTGGAACATAATTGATTGTACCATGTTTCAATGTTTCCATTACAAACACGAGTTTTGAACAAAATTCTTTTCGTAGTTCGAACGATAAGACGCAGGAGAACTACAACCCAGGAATAATCCAACCATAGAACAATGGAGGCATGAGAGCTAATGAGTATATCCATATTCATGACATTGCCATCCACCACCCATCCATTCTTCGAAATTTCTCGTTGAGATGGAGGATCCATACTCGAGTATTGCTGTATTGAATGTTGATTTTTCACTTTTTCAATTTCATTGAGCACTTGCTTTGAAAAGTCTTGCATTTCTCGATTTTTCCAAACATGTCCTTTCTCGGCTGGAAGAAATCGATGATGATCAATATCAATGTAGTGCAAGTGGAACAGAGCGGCCAATTCTTTGGCAAGAGTGGACTTTCCACTTCCAGAATTGCCACTAATAATAATGTAAGGTGTGTCGGCATGATTGGTGCCTTTCTGAAACAATACCTCATGAGAGGTTTTGTAATAGCATTGTTGGTGATAGTAGAAAAAGAGAAAAAGTGCAATGATACATGCTGCGAATAGCCAACCCCACATTCTTGAGAAGTGTTTTTTTCCAAGTTGAATTTCATGAACTTCATACCGTTGTCGTTCGTCAAATATTTTACATATAAATTCACTAATTTCATCTCAAATGTGTTCGCTATTGAGTGTTTCAACGCTGAAGATTAAACTCTGCTATTTGAGACTTTAGGTATTCAATAAAATTTGTGAACATTGGCCATATATTGTCAAATTCATTCGCTCACATGGCCTTCAACGCACTCAAACATAATCGTCTCACCTTCTCAGAATTTTTGTTGCTCTTCTTCAAATCCCATAAACGATCCACTGTACCTGCTTGAGTGATGGCTTCCTTAATATTCTTATCATTAGCAAATATGAGATTCAATAGATTTTTCAAACTCTCCACGACAATACTCTCCACAGGTGAATAGGTGGCCTTAATCATGAACTCAATGGCACCTGATTTTAAAAAGGATGGATGAAATTGTTCGAACTGAGAAAAATGAAATAAAATTCTCAAACCATCCAATTTACATTCGTCCATACTATTGGAGTCGGCAGCTTTCACAATGTTTGAGATTTTGAAAATGTCATGAATTTGTGTCAATATGGTTTCATTTCGTGCCAATTTGGAAATGCATCTCACAGAACGACTTTGCAGTTTGTGGTCAGATTCCAATAAATATTTTACCAAACAATCTCTAACACCATTCTTTGCGATTAATTTTCGTTGTAACATGGTATCAGCTTCACAAAGATTTGAAAGAGTGCATAGACAATTCCAAATGACAGTTCTTTCACCAGTCATGTTGATAATTAATGTGGAGAGAGAGTCAAGAAACATTTCCTTGAAAAATGTGAAGTGGCTTTCTGGTAGTGTACTGATATTTGCTAAAGTCCTACTGATTACCTTTGGCAATAATTCATACTCTTCATAGGTCATTGCATTTTGAGTGAAAACAATGTTAAAATCTAGTTTTCCTTGTTCATATCTGTTTCGTTGTTCCGCAATGGCGGATGATAATCGTAATAGTCGTATAATGGGTGTGAGACCTTTATCGTAAATGTGTCGTTGTCCTTCCTTGTATTTGCTCAAATTGCTCACCAATAACATGCATAAAAAAGTAGAAGAGGTCATTGAAACTACAAAAGGGTTTTGCTCTGGAAAGACTTGCTGATTCAAATCTCGTTGAAGTAAATTAAAGGCATGTTCTACCACTCTGGCTTCGAATAAAATTTGATGTGTTTTTGAGTAATCACTAAGTTGGGACAAGATATGAAGAGTTCTAGTTTCCAATAATAAATTAGTGCAGGTAGGTTGAACTGGTACCGAAATAAACATTTCAACCACGGTGTCAAAAATGTACTTGAGGATGAGAGTATCGCGATGAATGCTCGACGAAGGAACAAAGTTTGAAATTGCATCGAGGATTAATCCTTTCATAATACTGGACTCCTCCTCTGTTTCTTCATTGCTTGTCCCAAGTTCTCTCATCATTGAAAGTAAATTGTGGAAGAAACCAGATCGATACATTTCTTCTCGAGCTCTTTCGTGAAAAGAAAGTGCTCGAATGACCTGGTAGAGAGCTTGTTTGAGAGTAACTCCTTGCTTTTTCTTTTTCTGAACTTGGCCTTTTCTTGCTTTCAGTGTCAATAGATTGTAATCCGAAATGATTTGACTGATTATGCCTAACTCTAACAAGTGGTTTGTGGTTGAGTCGTCTATAAATTCTTCATTTTCAAATGTTGTTCCTGAAAGAATTAATCGTTCAATACAAAGTAGTACATTAGTTTTCAATAGGGGAGCTCGTTTCATTTTAAATATCGACGAAATGATCAAAAAATAAGGGCTATCGTGTAAGAGTTTTGTGCGAGTCTCGGTACCGGAGAATGATAAGCATGTCAACGAATGAAACATGTCTCTCATAATGTTGTAAATGGTCTTGTCAGGAATTAATTCTTGGGCAATCATGTCTTGTTGAGATATATTTTGGTCACATTGTGTCTGTTTTAGATATTCGTTGAGGGTATCCATTTTCTCCACAATACACGAGATAAAACCCATGTCTATGAGTTTGGTGTCTGAAATTATGGTTTTCAGATTCTTTGCAAAATGTTGATATCCACCTGGAGAAGAATGATATCCCAGCAACTCACACGAATATTCTGATAATTTTCGTACAACTTTCATGACAAATTGTAAAATTTCTGGATGATGTAACGGGCAGCTTGTAATCGTACTCTTTAGATATTCCAAAAAGCCATTATTGCCAGTGATGAGTTTGCAAATAGAGCGATATTCATCTGACGACTTTTTTTCAATTGTCTTCATGAGTACATAGAGCGTTGACACATTTTCAAGCTCTTCATCCTTCTTATCTCTTGTTTCTTCCAAGAGTGGCTTTAGACATAAGGTTAATTTTGGTAGGTCAATGCAACTCTCATTAAGTAAGTTGGCAATCGTGGTTCTAGCTTCTAAGCTGGATATAGCTGGCTGTTCTTCAATTTTCGTTCCTTCAGAAATCTCATCCTTGGTATTTTCAAAGTGAAACATGGGAGAGGATGTTAGTGATCTCGATTTTGGAGGAAGTGTTCTATTATTGATAATGTCCGTGGAGTCTCTTCTTTGCGTGAACTCATTCAATTGAACACTATTTCGGAGGGATCTGTCGATGGATTTTTTTGAACTTTGTCTACTGATTGAGGGAGCATTAAATAAATCTGCAGAGCTTGTCAGCGAGGGCGTTCGGCTGAGAATTGGTCGTTCCAATGCTGATGTACTGTTTTCCATTAATGGATCCATCAGGTTTGGCCTACTCTCACTACTACTTCGTGACTTGGCTGTTTCAAACAATGTGACTGATTTTCTCTCCAGTTTTTCCTTCTTTGTCTGAGACAGCTTACTCTTTTTTCTTGTAGCTCTATTTTGTACAACGTCTTGTTTTTGCTTGCTTGCAAGAAGAAGACTTTTCGACGAATGTTGGTTATTGCTCTTTCGTGATTTTTGATTGAGAACAATCTCTCCGGATCTTCTTCGTTTGAGATAATCCAGAATTGCATCTGCTTCCTGTTCTCTTTTGGCCTTTTCTTGCGAAATTTCGTTCGCAAGTAAAAGATTTGTTTTTTCACCTTGCATTTTGTTGAATGTTGTGATGAATGGAATTGGATTGCAAAATCTTTTCTTTTCGAAAACATTGATAGGACAGTGCTGTCGTATTGAGTTGTAACTAGTTGTTAAATAGTTAAAACTGAGATCGTCCAAGGTGCCATTGTTGGTACATGGGAAATTTGTGGGATGTTGAGTGAAGTCCCACTGCGTGGGTGGTACATAGGTTGGTGTGTAAAACCAAAAATTTGGAATATGAGCCGAGACATCCTTACTTTTGGAGAATATCTTATTGAGTGAATCATGACTTTGAAATAAGGAGACATATGTCTCCTCAATCAGTGGTACTACTGGAGGTGATGGAGTACGATCTGGCAGAGACTGTGTCGTGGTCATTACTGATGGCACTGACGATATGAATGATTTGGAATCCGCAGCATCTTTCGGTCCATTCTGTACTTGTGCTATTTGCCCATTTGTTTTTGGGATGACAATTTCTTGCTTTTTTAGTTCTGCATCCTCAGAGGAGCTGATAGAAGATTCTTGAAAATTATTATTTTGAGGCGAGGGTTGGTTTTGTTGTGGTTGTTGTTGTTTTGAAGGGATTTTTATCAGTACTGGACTCTTGCTTGTCACTTGACTAGGAATGGAAGATGAAGATTTGGAGTGGATCTTACTGAGAGAGGGAGTTCCAGAGTTCTGAATATCCTCTTTTTTTGAAGCAATAAAAGGAGTTCGTTTTCCAGTTGATGATGATCTTGTGTTGTTACTCGTTCCGTTATTATTGATATTATTATTAGTACTCCGAGGTGATAGTAATTTTTCTTCTTTGGTTGAAGCTGATGCGCTCATGGAAACTCGTTTCTTTGGAGGTACAATCGGAATCGTGATGGGATCCTCGGAAATGCTCTTTCGTTTAACATTTAAATTATTTACATTTTCCTTCGTAGCATTAGATGATGTATTATTAGTATTCGTATTATTATTGCTGTTATTGGTTGATTTTAATTGTTCCAATGAGTGAGAGGATGATGATTTTTTCTTGCTCTTTTTTTCTTGTTGATCCGACACTCCGTGATTGTTTGATAATTTTTTTTCTTTCACCTTCTTCTTTTTCAGCTTTTTCGGTGCAGCACTACTCTCCGTCATCATCACGAAACACTCATTATTGGTCATGAGGAGGAGATGATGTTTAAGGAGGAGCTAAGGCCTTCGAAATATTGATTCAATTTTTTTTAATTTGTAGAGATGAAAAGGCGGGGGAAAGGTTACCAAAAATGGATTTTCAAAAAAAAAACTACTATCGCGAACTGTTTGAATTATTAACAAAGAGCGTCGCATCTCTCATGAGTTGAGGCAAACAATCAATGTTCAGCATGTTATAACGAGCGAGTTGTTCTTTTTCTTCCATATCTTAAAGTTTAGACTTAAACAACACTTGAACCACTCGTATGATGATTAGATTCCGTCTTATCGTCTTGAAGCGTATTTACTGATTCATCCGAATTCATATCAGTAATACGATCCATCCACCTCAAAACAACCTCATTACCCATTATCCTTTTCATCACTCTGTAGATCAACGTATTCACGATCAAAGAAGAAGAAGGAGATTCGTCTAAAACAATCCATGAAAGGAACGGAAGAATTCAAGTGGAGGATTCTCTCATCATGGGTCGTTTTTTCATCCTGTCTCTGAGTTCATCGCTTGCTTTCCATTAACAACATTAAAGGGCACTATGGAGTCCTTTGTCGATTCCAAAATTTCCATTCGCCATTTCCCGAATGAGATGATCATTGACATTTATCACGGCACATCATCATTCGATGGATTCAAAGGCGTCCTCCTCATATGATTTTTGGTCAAATCAAAGAAAACAAAATCCCGAATCCATACCACCAATTAATTGCAATCTCTTGTTTCCAAAATCATCTCTTCCTAGTCCTCACTTCAACAGGCTTCTCTCTCTTCACACAAATGTCGACATCATCCACAATGAAAACACCAACTCGACTCCTTTCTTCGATGATGATCATCATGATGACAGCACTTGTGTGCATTGGCTTCCTCTCAACAACATCGACCGTTCAGGCTGCTTCCTTCCTTTCCATTTTCAAATCTGATTCTTGGAAGAGTATTCAAGAAACCAATCAATTGCTTTCCATGTGTCGTTATTACATTCCATCGATTTCAAGAAATTTGGCAACTTGTACTTGGTACAATAAGGATTCATGTTGCACAGTGGATACCTCTCAAAAGATTAAAGATGGTTGGGAGAAGTCATCGGGAAGATATTCCGGAACTTCGAATGTGACCATTCCGCAATTTTTGGTCGAAGCTTTTGCTGGAGGTTGTTTGGATGAGTTGCATCAGTATAGTAAGTTCATCTGTTGAAAGTTAACTATTGGGTGAAAATGTCAACCAATTAATTAATGACACTTGTCATCATGATGCTTTCCCGTGTACTTTCATTCGTTTAAAATTTTCCCTACCACTACGAATAGTTTGCTACTTGTGCTCTCCAGGTCAAACAGTTTTCATTGAAGAACACATCCAAATCATGGGACAACGTTCCATCCTTTATTTGTGCGAATCCTTCTGCAATCGTCTCTATCAAAAGTGTGCTCTTGTTCCAGTGACAGGAGGTCGTCCAGTTTCATTAGCCTTCTCAAGTGGTGAAGATTTTTGTACCCGTGGTTTGGAAGACCCTGCCAACCAATTGCAAATTAAGGTGAGAACTGGAAACTGCTTTAATGGGGCATCTGCATTGGGAATGAATTGGTCTCAAATGGTGCTTGTCAGCATGATGGTTATCGTCTCATTGCTTCCATTATTTATTAATAATTGAAGTTCACAAAGAAAATGCTAAATTCTGGTTAATAATTGTCTATATGATTGATGTATTTGAATCAAACAAATAATGACTAAATATAGTAAATTAAAATAATTGACATGAATAAGAGAAACGTCATTGAGTTTTCGTCCTCCTTCACATTCACACCGTTCAACGAAAAGAATCCACATCCACGAGGCTCGAGCTTCAAAAAGGAAATATAAATGTATCTTGGTAATGACTGTCTTTAGGGGTAGTGGCTTGCGCCACCACTCCTTTCAGGAAAGTGCCATGTGCTTCATGGGACATGAGGACAGAGGTCCTGACACACGGCCTTACTCTCCGCACACAACCAAGACGATTTGCTCGCACTGGTCCTCTTCGACGTAGAACATCTCGAGAGGGAGTGTTTAAGGACGGTCCTTGATGAATTCTGTGCTTCCCTCTCGGGGAGAGAAGAAAACACCATCAACCTACCGTTAAACGCGTAACTCCATCCAGCGTATAAGAGCGAGAGAAGGGAAGTGGTGAGTGAGGATGATTCAACTATTTTTTTATGGAGGAGAATTATGGTTTTTTGAATTTAAGAAAAAATTGAGATGGAGTGTTTCTGGGCCGCTTTTTGTTCATCATGATGATGATCTAAGGGAAAAAGGAAATTCTTTCAATCGTGTTGATTGATTTCTATGGTTCGGTTGGAGTTCTTCCAAAACAATTCCTTTAAGAAATATGATTCTGATGATGATCCCGATGTCCAAGTGGAAAAAAAGCCTCATTTGGTTCATTCGTATCATTAGAGAGAGATGCGAAATTAGTCGCACAAAAAAATGCCTAAAAACAAAGACAATATTAATTTTTATCAAGTCGCCATTGTAGGTACAAGTTTGGGTGTTTGGTTTGTTTGGTGATGGTACGATCGAGGGGAGACCTTTCTTGTGTGTTGTTTTCTAATTGATCATTTTGAATTGCTTGGAATGACGTGATTGATAACGTGTATTTTTGGGAATGAATGAAAATTTTGAATGATGACACGCGTGTTGTCACAACCACAAAATTGATCAATTTGGTGTTCTTGGTCGTGATGATGTTCATCCTGAAATATTCTTGTCGTTGTGGTTGATGTTGTAAGTGTGGAGATGGTGGTGTCGGAAAGACAAGCGTGGTATGTTTTTGATTGTGCAAAAATCAATGGAATTTATTGAGCGAGTTTGATGATGGTCACAATTCATCAACATTGTCATCCACGTTTTTCGAAATGTCTTTAAAAATTTCAACCGTTAGACCATTCAATATTCACAAAACAAATTCGAAGGAGAAGATGTGAGTATTTTGTGATGACGTTTTTATGGAATCATGGTTTCATTATCTGAATGTTATGAATGATTTTTGAACACTAATGAATGACAGGTCTATGATCCAACCATTGAAAGTAGTTTCGTGGTTCGGAGACAATATGAAGACATTAGTTTGGAATTGGAAATTGTAGATACTGCCGGCCAAGATGATTACAAAGTGAGTATTTGAATATATTTGCGGAATTATGAAATTAATATTCATGAAATTTAAATGACTGTTTCTTCATTGTCACTCTGTGCCGTACAAATACAATACAAAAAATGGGATGCTACACCATGCTCAAATAATCACTGAAACACAGGCCCTTCGATACAATTACATGAATTCATGCTATGGTTTCATATTCGTCTTTGATGTGACCAAAGCGGAACAAAGCATCCTGAGTCTTGTTCCCTATGTCGAACAAATTCGATCCATCAAAGCCGACAAGTATCAACCCGTAGCAGCCCTCAATAACCTCGACTTTCCATGCATTCTTCTCGGAAACAAATGTGACTTGGTGAATCACATTCCAGAAAAAACCATTCAACAAATTATTCAATCGACTCTCAAATTAGAGTGTCCAGTGTTTTACGTTTCTGCAAAAACTCGTAAAAACATTGAGGAAGCATTTCAACAATTCACACGAGTGTTGCGTGTGTTTGAAACGTCACAGAAAAATCCCGAATGGAAATATCCATCGCATGGCAAGTCCTCACCAAGCCCACGTCTCGGAAGTTCATTAAGCAGTTCATCATTGAGATCTTCATCGTCATCAAAAACTAGTAAGAGTTCGAATAGTAGTGCAGGTCGAAAAAAGAATATATTTGCGTCATTGGCATCGGATGATAATGGTTTGGATCGTTTTGAAGATGATGGGTTGTGAAACAAAGGAGTGAAAATGAACTCGTTCATATGTCACAACCATTCCTCTAATTGAAACTATTCAACACTAAAGCTTTAAAATTCTGAATGACAAATGACATTTTCTCTGTCGATGTCAATTCCTCTGAATTGTTAAGGAGTATTTAGGAAAATTGATAAAACAGCTGTTCTGCTCATCATGCAGTCAAAATCTTAATAATACAACCACAAACACGTGTCCAACATTATTAGAAGAATATACATTTGAAAACACGAGAAAATCAAACCCTAAACTCACACCAAGCATGAAACAGACACGTGTCTCCTACCATGGCACATGAATGAGATGGAAAGATACATCAACAATTGATGGTTTTCTCTCCAACGAACTTTGATAGCCGTTAAGAATGGGTAATGAAATGAGAGTCCCAGAAAAAAAATCCATCCACCCAACCGCACACTCTTGTGGAGATTCATCATTTGGAAAAGAATTATATTTATTTTGGTAGGTAGGAGTGGCTGGTGTTTGGTTCCAAACATGATGAGATTGATTTTGTTTGTTAACCTTGAATGAAATTCGGTTCGGATGAATGTATTTAATCGTTCCATCAAATGATGATTGTTGTTTTGTGCGATACAATGATTCGGAATTCCGAATGTTTTGGATGATGACATCTTTTGAGATAATCTAGACAATACACAAGGATGATCTCATCTTCACAAAGTAAAATTGAGAGAAGGAGTAGAATGACTTTTCAGCATTTATTTCCTCATCCCCAAAACACAATGGGAGAGTCTTTTTCCTCCGATCATGATCATCAAGAGAATTCCCTGTTATCCTTCAATACAAATAATCATTCCATCCATTCTACATTCTCTTCCTCTATTGGAATGAATCATACTTGCGGAATTGTCGCATTTGTTTCCAAGAAGGAACCTGCAAGGGATATTCTCATGGATGGACTCTCAATCCTTCAAAATAGAGGCTACGACAGTGCAGGTATTGCAACCATGAGAAAAGATCCCTCTTCTGATCAATTCACGTTCCATACCACGAAATATGCCAGTTCACAAACCACCAGTGATGCCTTGAAGAGACTTCGGGAGACTCTTCATACTCATGGCAATGATACCATTGGTATTGCTCACACCAGATGGGCTACTCACGGAGCTAAAACCGACATTAATGCTCATCCTCATATGGATCAATCGGGACGAGTCATTCTCGTGCATAATGGTGTGATTGAAAATTCGGGAGAATTGAAAAAAGATCTCATTGAAAAGCATGGCATCAAGTTTAAGAGTGAGACTGACACGGAAGTTATTGTTCAACTTATTGGAGTTTATTTGGATGAAATGCTTAAGGAGGGAATCAAGTCGGATGTGGTCGAGAAGGCAGTTCTCAAAGCAACTAAACATTTGGAAGGAACTTGGGGTCTTGTAATCATGTCTACGGTCGAACCAGATCGTTTGGTGGTTGCTCGTAATGGTTCTCCACTTTTGGTGGGTGTCTCACAAGGCAAAATGTTTGTTGCGAGTGAAAGTTCTGCATTCGCTCTCTACACTCGAGAAATGATCAGTTTGGAAAATAATGAAATTGCTGTTATTACGGCCGATGGTGTCACATTGCCATACGAAAGAAAAATTGTTGTGGAGGAGGAAAAGATTGAAAAATCACCTCACCCTCATGCTCATTGGACTATTCGTGAAATTTTGGAACAACCAGAAGCAATTTCAAGATCTTTGAACTTTGGTGGAAGAATTAGTGATGACAGTCATGTCAAGTTGGGAGGTTTGGATGACAATAGAGAATGGCTCTCTGGAATTGACCACTTGGTTATTGCAGCATGTGGAACCAGTTATTATGCAAGCTTGTATGGAGCTCAAATTTTCCGTGACTTGAAATGTTTCAAAACTGTTCAAGTCATTGATGGTGCCGAGTTGGAAGAGTCTCACTTTTGTCCTGAAAATTCTGGTCTCTTGGTTCTCTCACAAAGTGGAGAAACTGCCGATGTGTTGCGATGCATTTATATTGCAGAACAATTGAACATTCCAAGATTTTCGTGTGTAAATCGTGTTGGATCAACCATTGCTAGAACTACCAAGTGTGGTGTGTACATTAATGCTGGTCGTGAGACAGCAGTTGCCTCAACAAAGGCCTTCTCTTGCCAAGTCACAGTATTGGCCTTAATAGGTTTGTGGTTTGCACAAAACAAGTCACCAATATTCCAACTTCAACACAGACAAGCTCTCATTCAATATCTCCATCGTTTGCCCACCTGTGCCGGAATGGTACTGAGTAGAGTGAGAGAAAAGTGCAAGGAAGTTGCACGACACATTTTCAACATGAAGGGAAACACTTTATTCTTATTGGGTAAGGGATATGGTGAAGCTGTTGCCTATGAAGGTTCATTGAAGATTAAGGAAGTGACCTATACTCATGCTGAAGGATACTCTTCTGGAGCTTTGAAACATGGACCTTTTGCTCTCATTGAACCTGGTACCGTGATTTTTGTTTTCGTTCTCGATGATAAATATTTCAAGATGAACATGACTGCGGCTGCTGAAATTAAATCAAGAGGCGCCTACACTGTTGCAATTACTGACATTCCAAACAAGCTCTCAAAGGATGAAGTTGATTATGTGATTGATGTTCCATCGAATGGAACATTTAGTGCTCTCTTGGCAAATATTCCAGTTCAATTGGTTGCATACGAGTTGGCTTTATTGCGTGGTCATGATCCTGACAAGCCAAGAAATTTGGCCAAGACTGTGACTGTTCTTTAAGTGGTGTGACATGTGTGTTCCTTCTCTGATGTTCGCTTCTCAGAAACCACAAGCTGTTGATTGAATCATTAAACAAAGAAATAATATTAATATTTGAAAATTTAAAATTCTCAAGAGAGAACCATTTGTGTGAGAATTCGGGTGAAGAAGAGAATTGTATTTACCATTCAGACCCCTTCTCAAGCGTTTTTCAAGCATTACAGAAACAATTGGCTCTCCAATCATCAATAAATTAAAACTGTGGTTGTCGTTGTTAATCGTTGTTGTTCGTTGTTTTGCGTTGTTCGTCGTTGTTGTTTGTGCTTTTTTCAAAAAACGAAAAAAATTTCACCCTTTAATGCAAATTACAATACAGAATTCAGAGTTTCTCAAGTCAGAAAAAAAAGGAACTTGGCATTTGAAAAAAGTCATTATTGAACTTTCGTCAACAACAAAAAAATGTCCATTCACAACCCTTCCATTCCATTCCGTCGTCATGATGATCCTCCTAAAGATAATGATCATTCTCACCACCGTTGTCTCAAAACATTTCATGACAGTTCCCAAAGAAATCCTGATCGAGACTTTGACATTTCTTCCCTTGAGTGACATGGGAAAGATTTTAACCATTTCCAAGACACTTTATCAACAGATTCTTGAAACTCCTCGATATTTCAAGTCCTTGTTGATCTCTTATAGTAAGAGTGTTCAAGTTGAACCACTCAACAGCGTCCGAGAAGAAAATAAAAGAACTGAACTTTTAGGGCATCGGAAGGACTTGTTTTTGAGATCCTTCCGCTGTAGCTCCGATCCGATTGGAAGTGGACAGCTTGTGTTATTGATATGGTTCACACACTTTCAAAAAAAAGAACGCATGTCGACTCTATCTCTCAACATCATTCCGAAACTTCTCGTTGGTGGCGTCTCTGCTCTCCATGTCTACATTCTCGTTTTAGAAATGTTTTTGTGGAATACTCCTCGGGGAAGAAAAGTCTTCCGACTCTCCGATGAAGAGTTTGCAAGAAAAACACAAACACTTGCGGCCAATCAAGGTCTCTACAATGGTTTCTTGGCTGCTGGATTGGCTTGGTCCTTGATGCATCCGGACACTACTTTCGGAAAACAATTGGCCTTCTTCTTTTTGAGTTGTGTCGGTGTGGCAGGAGTGTTCGGAGCTGCCACAGCTTCGAAGAGAATTTTGTACGTTCAGACAGTGCCTGCAGTGTTGGCTTTTATTTGTACGTATTGGTTATGGTAAAGAATGCATTCATGAATAATTAAGGTGAAATAAATTTGTGAAAAGTGACATTGTTTTATTATCCATGAAAACAATCACAACAATCATTAATTAATTAAGAAGTGTGGCATAAGGAATGTCATAATCGGAGCGAATATGAATGGCAGCATTCATGAAACTTGTTAATTGCTTGGTAATGACATCAAGACGATCCTTAATATAATTCAAATGTTGATTCTTCTTATAATTTTCAATAATTGTTTTAAATGCTTGATAACATGCTTTTCGAATTTCCACATTTGGATCGTCCATATGAGTGGAGAGACAGAAAAACATGGCTGTTGCTTGATCGACTAAATGTGCTGGCAAGTACAGCAATAAGTGAGCAATTGAAGCTGTCGTGAATATTCTCACCATGTCATTTTCATCCTCCATTCGATTTCTTAGCTCTGTGCAGAGATTATCCCATTGTTTATCAGATAAATATTGATAACAATAATCTAGATAGTCCATCATGATTTTCACACAGAGCTGTCTTAGAGATGGATCAAAGTCGTCGTCCATGCAACTCATTAGATTATCGAATTGGCTCTCACTGGCGAAGGATTGAATACATTCAGAGTCGGTGCACAGTTTTTGTCTCAGTATACAACTAAAGCAAGAGATGGCTGCTTTTCTGACATCGACATAGACTCTTCCACTTCTCCATTTGCTATTGGGATAAATGAACCTAGAGAGGATAAGTTGTAAATGATTCTGAGAAATCTCCGTTCCACAGCTGTACAAAATACTATTCAACACAGAGAGTAATCGAAGAATCATTACAGGATCTCGGTCTGGTGTCAAATACATGGAAAAAATTTTTAGAACCTTATCTAAATATTGAACGGTGCTTTTTGGAGCGTTCTTTAAGAGAGCTTCAAACGAATAAAAGTGAGGTGACAACTTGTCCCAAGAGTTGACATCTTGCGTTAAATTTCCTAGAGCTCTCTCGAAATACAATGCATATAATTCTTCTGTGGAGTGCAGTTGAAGAATGGTGGCTTCTTTTTGTAGCACTTCTAGTCCACTTTTTGAGACTTGCTCAATGGTATTCGGTTGAGAACAAATTTTGAGAATGATGAGGAAAATTTCAAATCCAGTTTCCAAGTTTTGCACAGACCCATTTTCCAGACACGAGTAAATCACATTAAGAACATTCACTTTAACATTGGCTTCATCATTGTAAAGTAAGTGCTGTGCGCTCATTCTATTTAGAATTCCCGGAAGCGAATGGTTGACTAATGTTGCATCTCCGTGCTGTAACATGAGAGACAAACATCTTAACACGGTCGATAAAAATTTGGGAGAAGCTGCATATTCTGGTCTCGAGTTGTTGTAAACAATATTAAGATAGGTTTCTGGTTCAACAAAGTAACCAATGAGAGAGACGCACCGTTGTGACTCTTCTCTGAGGTCCTTTTCCTCGTCCCCACACGAATTGAAGAGAATGAGAAGTATTTTGTCCAAGTGTTGAGTAATATTTCTCTCGGCAAGAACAATGCATATTTGCATCGATTTTGCAGCACAAATTCTTCTGGGCATGCTCCAATCCTCAAAGTCTTCCAATAAATAAGTAATAATTTTTGAGAGATGTTTTTTTCCTGCTAATAGTCTTGCTCCAAGAAGTGGCCGCTGTGTGAGTACGGAAGGAAGAGGTGGAAGTTGTTCTTGGTTCTGATAAATGACGGATTTCATGGGCGTGTTTTCATTCTCGTCATACATCCGAATTTCATTAACTTCATCCTCATAGTCACGTTCATATTGACGACCCATTTCCATGAGATAATCAAAGGCAGACTTGGCAATTGAACTAATTTCATCCGAGCTCAATAGTAATAAGTAGTATGCAAAATTATGTTGGAATGAATATTTGTCTCTCAAATTGAGAGCCCAGTCCACAACAACGTCCAATACTTTTTGGCGCACCACATTGGATCGATCCAAACACAACTCTTTCAATGGTGCATGTAAATCTTCAAGAATTTCCGCAGATCCACAAGCTGCTAAATATTTAATTGCATCCAAAACGTCACTCCTTACACTATATCTCTGATGTCTCAGATATGGAATGATGTGCTTAATCAACGTTCCAGAGAATAATTTAGTCATGCTTTCTCGAATGCATTGACAAAGAGAAATGACACATCGAGAGGCCTCTGCTTTCACTCCATGGAAATCCTCAAATGCCTTCTCTAAAAAGTAAACAATTTTCTGCAGATAATCCGGATCCTCGAGTTTGGTTGTACATTTTTCAATAATTGCTTTCATCAATTTTACAAGTGAATGCCTTACTTCCTCACTCTCTTCAGCGAATTTCTCTTTAGGACCTCGCATTCTCTCCTCTAGAATTGGAATGAGGAAAGGAAGAGCTTCCTCCATTTCATTCACAGTTATATAGTTTGAAAACATGAGAATCAATTTTACCGATGTTTCTCTGCAATACTCGGCTTCATTACCAAATAACTTGATCAATGGTTGATAAATATGTGAGAAGAAGAATTTCATATAATCCACAATAGGGAGCTGATCCTTTCTCTGTTCCATCACATCAAAGAGAGTTTTCAGTTTTTTCAAGGAACCCACTCGTTTTCCCTTCTCGGAACTTGATAAACAATTAATATCTCGTTGAAGATTTTGAAGTATTTGTTGAGGAGGTTGTTGAAGGAGGCTTTCAATTTCCGATGATACAAACGTTTGCTGAGTGGATGAAGTTTTGTTAGAGACCATTGTTGTTGCATGAGGCTTTTGATTGCTGCTACTAAAACTACTGCTGGCAGTGTTTGTTGTTTGTAAGGAACCACCACTAGAAGGTTTTGAAGATTTTTGATTATACAATGCAGCTGCCATTCTCAACTTTTCTTTCTCCTCCCTCATCATTTCTGCAAAGATATCATCGGCTTCGTTCGACATTTTCTCGGAATGTTGATGATGTTACTTCAATGTTGATAATGAATGAATGAACGACTAGTATTATTACTATTATGAGTAATCAAACCTGGTGATTCAATCAAATTCCGTCAACGACAAGGATTGCAATTATACAACGAACGTTCGATGGAGTGCTGTGAAAGGTGCCAAGTTGTTGTATTTTTTTTGAATTTGTTTTCCAAAATTTATTCCGCATGAAAATACGCTTGATCAATACTTGTGTTTTTATTCATTCATTCATTCATCAATAGAGTTTAGAGAATAAGGAATGCAGTATTAGTTGAGCACTGAACAATAGGTGACATGTGAATTCCTGTTATTCTACAAGAGATTCCAAGGCATTATTCAAGAGTTTGGCCATTTCCTTATTTCCACTCTTTTCATATTGTTGCACCAGTTTTTGTTTGGTGAGTGCAGAGAGTTCTCGATTCAACTTTTCACCCGATCCCAAAGCCTTACAGGTCAAATACAAACCAAAGAGAGCTCTCGTATTATTCTCACTGTTGATATTGAGGGATTGAGAGTAGTATTTCCTGGCATTTCTAAAATCTCCAATAGTGTAGAGAATGTCTGCATATTTCAAATGGAAAATATAATTCTCTGGACTACTCAAAATCATTTCTTCAATGCAAAAGAGTGCACTTTTGTAATCTCCAAGAGTAAGATAAATATCTGCCAATTCTTCATAAGCCTCCAAATCATTTTGATAAATTTGTAAATATTTGTTCAATGCTTGAACACTTTCTGCAAGTAAATTTTGTGACTTGTAAATGGCAACTTTTCTCTTGTAGCAAATGGCGTCTGTTGGATGCATTTCAATCAAGTCATCATATATAGCGAGAGCTTGTTCGAATTCTCCAGCACCCTCCAAAGCGAGAGCTTCAAGCTTTTTCACTCGGAGAGTGTCTCCAAACTTGTTTTGAAGAATTTCTAGACATTTCTGTGTGATGGATGGTCAAATTTCAATAAAGTGAATTTGGATTAATATGAGAATTCATTTATGACCATCATCATTTATATTATTGGAATGAATTAATCGTACGATGTTATGGGCATCGGATAGATGTGATAAAGATGCATGTGAATCATCACCATTTCATAATTCCGAGTGTTGTTGACGACAATAAAGATGATGACGATGACGATAATTGTTCATCATCAATTTTCATTATTAATCCAAGTATTATCATGTGTGTACATCAATCATTCCACATGAATGAAAATATATTTCCAATAGTGTTACACACAAAAAATCCAAAGCACATCATCCGTATAGGTTCATATTAATATGATTCAAAATAATTCATATAACAGTAAAACACATTAATCATCATCATCATCACCCATAAAATCATTTAAAAATCATACCCCTGCTAAAACATTATGGTTTAAATCCAAAGCAGCCCGCAATAAATATTCATAAAAATCCCACACTGAATTTCCCAATCGTGAAAGAGCCTCTTTCTTCCTGGAGCCAAACAACAAGGCCTGTCCACATCTCAATACCAAATCAGGTCTCCGAAGAGCTGATCTTTCACAAACTTCTTTTATAATATCAATACAGAGTGTGGTAGAAGGTTCCAAAGTGGGTCCCAATGCATGTAATTCCTTCTCTAATTCCAGGAGTGTTGGAGTGGTCATTTGTTTGCTATGACTATTTTTTTAAAGGTTTATTATCGAGGGACCGAAAGGAAGAGAGGATCTTTCTCTTCAAATTTCAGGACCGAAAGGAAGAGAGGAGGTCAAGACCTTTTGATGAATCATGATTCAACAAAGTTGTTCGGAAAGGCGCTGTCGAACAACATGATTCATCTTCTTCCAATTTCATCCATCGATTCATGGGGAATAATTCTACCAAAAAAAAAGTCGTCATTATTTCCGACAACGTTTTCAAGAATCGTTGTGCTAATTTGTGTGTGATTGTTAACTCTCAATTGCTCCAACTGAGGTAGATAATTGTTGTTGCAACAACACTCACATAGTGAGTAGAATTGGATCCATTTCATCATCATCCTATTTCTGTAATTACCATCATCATCATCCGATTTATCATCATCATCATTGAAAATACTTTCATTGAAAGCATCATTTACTTGAAAATGTTACGAATGAACTGTTGTTGCTACCAATGTGCTCCATTGGTTGATCAAGCTCTTCAATACAAGAATTTACTCTATTACGGATCTAGTACTAAATTCTCTCCCGAGTTTGATAAAATGTATCGGAATAACAAATTGAAATCTAATCGTCGTCGTCATAATGATGATGAAGGTGGTGAAGCCTCTTCCATGATGGATCCCTCTCATGTCTTTGAAATTTATGTCCCCATGATGGATGAAAATGTTTTTGGAGGATTACCTTCACTGTTTGATAAAGAGACTTATCCTTTGAATTATTTGGGAAATCCAAAATCAGCGGAACAGAATGAAGATTATCCACCAGCAGAAGGAGCGGAAGATCAACTCAAGTTTGTTTTCAATTCGGAGGCTTATATGAATTCTCAAATCATACAGGGAGATGCTGCTGCCACATCAAGCCGGATTCATGAATTGAGTGAGGAAGATCAAAAAGAATTATTGAGACAAATTGTATATGAAAATATTGAACAACATGAGTGGAGATATTGTATTTCGAATATTAATGCAGGAATAAGCCATTCATTTCCTTGTCCTGGAAAGATTGGTACAGCCATTGTGTTGTCTCCGTTCACATGTGGTCTAAGTTTGCTTCCTATTTATTTATTTCAGGAGGTGTATGTGATGGAGGCGACGAGGAGGATTGACACTTACTTGGGAAAGGTGAATAAGAAACTGTACGATAGAGCCATTGAAAAAACGCTCGCCTATTATTTGCAATTTCAAGTTATTAGAAAGGAGCATTTGGGAATCAGTTGGGTCCAAGTGAATGCTATTTCCACCAAAAAGACGCCCTCAATGACGAACAGCCGATTTGTGACGAATAATACGAATGAAATTGACACTGATCTTCACATTTCAAGAACTAGACGATTCGATGAGGAAGAAGATTATTTGAGTGACGAGGACTTGCACGATGTAGAGCTACACAAATAGTAGTAGTAGCACTAGTTGTAGTCATTGATTGAATGGTGACAGTATATAAACCCAGAGGCTCTCACAGATGGATTAAATCTAAGCCTTGAGAAACTAAATTTCCTCTCCATGTGTGAGCACAACTCTCACGCCCAGTTGCACCCCACCTGAAGTGTGACATTCTTTTGATAATAAATAATTTATTGAATGTATTGTTCTTTTATAGACTTGCCTTACTTTTTCTTGGAAAGTTTTTTCAGACGATTTTCTTTCGATTCTTCCTTCAATTTTTCCTTCTTCTTTTCCTGCTCGATATTTTCTTGAATTTCTAATCTGTTCTTCATGTTTCTTTCAGCTTCTTGTGGAGTTAAAGTAAATTCAAAGGACATGAAGTATAACAATTCATCTAGCCAGTTCTCAAATTTGAGCTTCTTGTTAGTTTTTGAAACGATCTCCGTGCTGTTTGAGAGAGTCTTGTCATAGCTAATCTTGGTTTTCAGTGTGATGCATTGAATGAGATGAGTGTCAGCAATGCGTGGTTTAAGAAGGTCACTAATCAAAAGTTCTCCTTGCAGATTCGAGACAAATGATTGAGACATGACTTTTGCAATCAATCCTGGAGTGTCTGTAAAAACAGCATACTGCTTTCCTGCAACTTCACATGAAGCGTGTTTTGTATACAGTTGTAAAGGTTCATGTTGTTTGAGAAAACTCTTATAATTTTTTGGATCACAAAATCCGAAAAGAACTGCAAATGATCTTGGAAGGATAACTTCGAGAATGATTTCAGTTTCACCAAATAAAGAACCTCCACTTAGCATGCTCATGAATGGCTTAACAATCATTCCCATGAGTAAATCTTGCTTGTTTGGAAAGGTCACCTTAAATGTGAGGTGTTTCATTACCTCATTACCAGTTGCATAGACAATAAATTGATTAGCACCATCACGCATAAAGTTCACCTTGGTAAAATGTTTTTCCAAAACTCTTCTCAATGCATTGTTTTCTGTCCAATTCTTGAATGTTGATTCAGCACTCGTTCTTCCCATCAAGTAAACCAAGAGTGATACCAAAATAAAGGCTCCAATGCCCATTTCATAATAAAAGTGTTCTTGTTTGGGAAATCCAAATAATCGGACTGGTTCCTTTTCTGCAGTTTCATCAGCGGCAGCGTTTTCCTTGTTATCCTCTTGTTGTTGAAGATTAATCTTGCTTTGAATTGAAGTAAAATCATCTTCTGTAAATTCAAACTCATCCTCTTCATTGTTTTCCGATAATGCTGTCTTTGTCGAGCCTTCTTCCTTCAGTTTTGTAAAAGTAGTATGTGGTTCTTCCTCTTCCTCATCATGATGATGAATTGTAGAAGCATCAGTATCATCCAAAGATGTTGTTGTTGTTGTGGTGGTTTCAATGATTTTCGTCGGAATGGCATTCCAAAAATTAGCAGCAGCATCTTCCTCATTCTCTTCAGCCACTACATTCATTCCGAAAAAACCTGAGGAGCAACAATCTTGTTGAAACACTCGATCATGATGGCTACTGAGTGCCAGGATGCAAACAAGAAGAGTCGTCAAGGATATGAACACTAATAGTCGATGGTTGAGAATTTGCATTTTTTTTAATTCACAATTTTTTTTGTTTTTTTTGAATTTTACTTTATTAATGAATTTTAACAACAATTTAAAGCCATCTAATCTTTCAAAGCAATGAAGAGAGTAATAAAGATGATGAAATGATACAAGGTTTCTAGAGTTGTATCAAGAAGGAACTTTGGTGAAAAAACACTCCAAATAAATAAATGGTTTTGCATGAGAAGGAGGATGAGTGCACTCATGAATAAACGTGACACTCGAACGAATAAATTAAGAGAGAGAATGAACGTTCGGTTATTGAAAGAGTTTGGTGGGAGTGTAAGATTGTTGTTGTCGTTGGGGAGATGGTGGTCACAACTTGTTGTTGCCAATAATAATGGAAATATTTCAAAAAGTATACGTGCCCCAAAGATCTTGATAAAAAGTGAAAAACCAGTGATGAGCGGATGATAGAATGTTAATCCTTGATAAGCTACGGAAAAATCAATGTTTGAAACCGAAATACTTCTTCCAAATTTGAAATAGTAGGAGTGTGAAAGTACTTGACAAATCAGTTGCTTCGTGAGAATACTTAATTCATGACGACGAGAGGAGTGAAACGATGATGTCTCCTTCTTCGTTTTGAATCTCGCTGTTGAGGACACTGTTCGTGAATTTAGTGGTTGAGGAGAGGGCACTAAAACAGATGGCAATAAGATGGCTTGAACGACCGAGATGGCCATGAGAGGATAGGTACAAGAATGCTCATTTAAAAACCACAAGTGAACAAATGTGGACATGGCGAGTGTTGTTCTTGCCTCTTTGGAAAGCAGAAGGTCAAATGCATAGAGAGTGGATACCACATAAATCACCACAATATTCACCTTGTCGGATATGTTGAATAATCCCAATAATTTGAAATCCAAAGTGTAGAGCCATAGTAAGAGATTGATTCCAAAGAGTGTGCTCTTTGTGAACATGTTCCATTTAACTATTCGTTGCCATGAATATCTAGTCAGCAGTACAATGGTAAAAACGATGGAGAGCAGCTCAACAAAATTTCTATGGGACACTGGAGCTTGTAAAAATTCACTATTCTTGATGCCACTAATATAATAGTCATACGTCACACGATCCAATCCAAGCATGATAACGAGTATCCAGTTGTTATCTACAGAAAAAAACAATAAAAATAGTATCATTACTGAAAAATAGTACCATATTTGATGTTCTTCCTCAATTAAGCTACTCGAGGTGTAGCTCAGTAAATGAAGTGCGAAAAAAGCAATTAAAATATAATCCAATTTTGATGTTAATTTTTTGAATGGCATTTGGTTTGAATAGTGTGACAACACGATGTATCCAATCACTACAATAAGAATTAATAAAAAAAATAGACTTGCATATGCAATGGAATAATGTACGTTTCCACTTTGTTGAATGAGGTGTTGGCTCATATCTGTGAGTAATTCATGACTTTTCTCAATCAGTGTTTGAACATCTGAGTATTTAGTGAAAAGAGAATCCCATATGACCAAAAATTTGTGGTAATCTTTCTCGGACATGAGAGACATGAGCTGTGCCGCATTTGCAATGATTGATTTCAGTGTGAATATATCTGTTGAATTGTAAATCACGCGCACGGTGCATGATATATATTGGGTTTTGTATTAGAGTAGTTATAATCAGAGAATTTAGAAAAAAAATTCAAAATTTTCAAAATAACCCATCACCAAATAACCAAAAAACAATTAATCGTTATAGCTCCAAACACTCCATACTAATTTCTTACCTCCAAAAGGTCGTACAACATCTAGAATTAACTTTCCAACACTCAAATCAGGTATTGGAACATTTGTTAAAACAGAAATTGTTGGTGAAAAATCAATTTGATTTACAACTCCCCCATACTTTTCGGAATTTGAATTTTGTGTATCTTGTTGCCACTTCTTTGATAAAGCTGAATGAACAAATCCAAGTATTGCATTTGTTTCAAGTGGAGTGCTACCTCCATGACCTCCATCATTGGTCATTCCATGATCGCTAGCAATTACGAATAGTGTTTCACTCAAATTTACCTTAGATAAAATTGGTTCAAATACCTTATCATTGTAGTATTTCATCTTTTCATGAAATTCTTCCTCTTTTGCATGAATATGACCCAAATGATCAAGTCCCAAAAAGTGAAGAATGAGTAAATCCCAATTCTGTAAATGTTGAATCTCCTCTTCAATGTGACGAGTCACATTCTCGTCAACAATGACAGTATCAGTGACATAGAGTGAATGAGTTGGGTCACTTCTACTTTCAAATATTTGACTTTCAGATTGCCCGACAAGTCGAAACCATGTTTCATCTCCATGCAGAACCATTCTCCAATTCTTCAACTTTTTCAAATGGTATAACATTCCACTGCTATTGATGAGTTGTTTCTTAATTTCTTTTTTATAATTTTCCGATGTTGAGAGAGGCGCTGAAAGGTGGGCCTTATTTATCTCTACAGCCGAGGGAGAATGTTCAACTTCATGATGATCCTCAGTGACTACATTCATTACTACATCCACAAAATTTGACATTTGTCCATTCACGAGAGCTCTCAATTTAGGCAGTGTCACAGTTGGTGCATGAGCATAACTTGTGAACCACAAAAAGTTTTCTCGTCGATCCTTCAATGAATCCAAGATGTGGTCCATTTTCAAAATATTCTCAAATCTGCTCGCTCCCAAAGCGTCGATCACAATAAATACAATTTTATGGACATTTCCATGAGTGAGTGTTTCATTTTGTGGTTTGTGGCTCGTAATTTCTTTGAACAAATGCCCATCCACATTGTTAAGAATGGAATTTGTTAGTCGTTTCGAAATGAGTTCCTTTGATCCATTTTGATGATAAGACGTTCGAGAATTGCCACCCATCGGAAAGAATCCCATGAATGCAAACACAACTCCGAATAAATACAAAATAAATAAAATTAATATTATATTCGTCCTCGTTGTGGTAGTATCGGATCTTGGTGATGGTGGTGATGGTGATGGTGGTGATGATGGTGATATTGAGTTTGATATTGGTCGATGAATTGAAGCCTCTACTGGCAAAGATGACAACGGCGAGAGCAGCTCTTTGATTGGTGTCATTTTTTATCTTAGTTTGAAAATAAGAATTGAACAGAGTTTCGCCCACGAGTGAACATCATCCAAAGGTGAATCAAACAATATACTTTATTATGACTGAATATGAACCAATTTAAATGAACAGAGTCTTTTCTTCAGGTCCATGTGGCTTGGTTTTGGATGTTGTTGAGGCTCAATGAAAATTTTGGCAAAACAAAAAATGAGAACACCAGCTTCCTTCTCAAGGGCCGTTTCTAGAGCCTTCTCAACAACATGCAACAAGAAGACTTTCTCATCATCAACAACAACCAGCCGATTCGCAAAGAGCAACATCAACAGTAGCATTGGTTTGACTCAAAATTCGTGTTCTCATAATTATTCAACTTTTCTCTCCTCATCATCAACACAATTCCAAGCTATAACACCTTCGGGTTGTTCCAACAACCATCATTCAGCCCTCCAAACAATGACTCAAAACGGAAAGAGAAATAACTTGCCTGGTTTTAGAAATGTTCGAACCACAGCCATGCTCTCTCAAGTTTTTGCTCTGGGCTCTTGCGTTGATGATGGTACGTAAGTGTCTTTGCAATGAATAATACTGAAATGTTATCAGATGATTGCTAACGAATGAATTCACTCCGTAGCTGATACATGATAATAAGGGGTAGCTACGTTATTGGGTTACTTTTGACCTACTAGGTTGGTCATTACTTTCTCTCTCTGCACACAAATCATCATCATGCCTTTTTCTAATTATTTTCATTAATTTCGGAATGTAATTGTTGTTGTATAAACTCAGACATGATACCTTCATGAATAAAGGTGTTATTAATATATAATAATGAACATATGGAAAATCTCTTCACCTCTCAAAAGAGTAAAGAAGGAAATAGAATATCAATGAACATCATTCCGGTTTGAAGTTAGAGAGTTGCTGTGCTAGCATCGAATGATGATGATGATTGAAAATTGTTGACAACCAATCAAATTACCAAAGCTCGTCTCCTTAAGGTCTCTCTCTCTCCGAAACATCACCACAAGAGTGGTTCATTGACTATTCACCCGGAAGTTTTTATATACATTTAACAACGATTTATTAATGCATAAGAGGTGATGTATCGCTTATTGCAAAGTACCTTGTTCAACCAATTGATCGGAAATCTTCTTCATGTAAGAGTAAACATTTGGATTCTTGTGTGGTTCACCGAACAAACCAACAATGATGGATCCCTTCAAAACAACACCAGAAACACCTTGCTTCTTGGCAGAAGAGAAACCTTGGAAGTTTTCTTCATCAGCCAACAAACCCATATACTTCACACCACCCAAAGTGATACCAGTGGATGGAACAGAAGATGGATTGGCAGCTTGACCAGCCAAAGTTTTGGCTTCTTGAGCAGTAACATTCCAACCAGCAGTGCATCCCCAAATGGTACCATCTCTGCCCATGATCAAACCCTTTTGAATGAGACCTTGTGAAGGAGTGACAAATTGACCATCAACGAAAGGAGTCCAAGACATTTTTTGTTGTTTGTTTTGTGTTGACTTGATGCTGTCTGGGTTGTGGTGATGGCTTAAAACGTGCTTTTGTGAAAAAGTCGTCAATTTGGATTGAGAGGTGATAGCATGACGTTAAACTTGTCATTCGTCAAAGTTGGCAATTTGCTTCCATACTGCAGAGAGTTTCGTACTTTTTTGCACACCTCACTCACTTCAATCTGGTCATCCTGCCCTTTTACAATTCTCATCTCGATGATGGTTCATTAATTATTTTGTACAATTCTAATGTGATTCATGAGTTCCTTCTTTCTCACTCCTCCTCACTCTACCGTAACACATTACCGTAAATGTACAAATGTAGTTGGTGATTAGGGTTCGTACGAAGATGTTTTCCGAGTGAATTTGAGGCATGAGGATGTAATGTTCGAATAATATTCAGGTTCGGGAAAATCAATGAAACCACAAGCCATCCTCACAGAATTTCATTGAAGCGAGTGATTGTTCTTGGTCTTGTCTATGGGAGATGAAAATTTGGATGGCCATCACAAATACAACTGATCGATCCATCGGATTCACTCGCACACACAATGTTGGTTCCAGATCGTCGTAATCTGGGTTGACGACAAACTTTAACCGAATCGGAATTTGAAGAAACTGATGGGAGGATTAAATCTTTGTATCCACAAACGTCACCACGTGGACACGACGGTTTCCAACAGATTTTATAATACAGTCGACAAGGTTTGCCACTTAGTGTGTGTGAGTGAAGAATTATTTTGATCAATCAAAACATGACCCAATCATTCCGAACGACATACAACACGAATTGATTTCATATGACTATTCATCGTTATTCAATATTTGCACATTCAAGCTTACACAATTACAATACAACACAAACACTCACACGTTTACGAATCTCAAGAAATTTTGCTCAATTTGAGTGTACAAGTTTATTGCAAAGTACCTTGTTCAACCAATTGATCGGAAATCTTCTTCATGTAAGAGTAAACATTTGGATTCTTGTGTGGTTCACCGAACAAACCAACAATGATGGATCCCTTCAAAACAACACCAGAAACACCTTGCTTCTTGGCAGAAGAGAAACCTTGGAAGTTTTCTTCATCAGCCAACAAACCCATATACTTCACACCACCCAAAGTGATACCAGTGGATGGAACAGAAGATGGATTGGCAGCTTGACCAGCCAAAGTTTTGGCTTCTTGAGCAGTAACATTCCAACCAGCAGTGCATCCCCAAATGGTACCATCTCTGCCCATGATCAAACCCTTTTGAATGAGACCTTGTGAAGGAGTGACAAATTGACCATCAACGAAAGGAGTCCAAGACATTTTGTGAATGAGTGATGTGAATTTTTTTGAAAAATTATTGATGAGTCGACTGTGAATGATTGCTAGCTGGACATTAAGCTGGTAAATGTTTGATGACTTGTCAATCAACCTGTCCTTCTTCTGTCCAATGAAAAGAGTACACAACACCGGAAGTTGTTTACAATGAAATGATTTTCAGTGTACAGCACTGACCACAACTGAAGGATTATGTGCTTCTGCATCATTCAAAGAAAACCGTCAATTTTCTCTAGATATATGTTGTTTCATCAAATGGCTGGTGATGATTGTTTCAAAGGAGAACCTAAACGAAGAGTTCTCAGTTCCATGAC
Source organism: Naegleria fowleri (assembly GCF_008403515.1). Lineage (NCBI taxonomy): Eukaryota > Heterolobosea > Eutetramitea > Acrasida > Naegleriidae > Naegleria > Naegleria fowleri. Next base: position 18,691 of record NW_025407984.1, on the reverse strand, counting down.
CTCGATTCTGTAATTGAGTTGGGCCATCATGCTTTTCAGGACATTAGAAAAAATCGGTCTCTGGCTGTATCACTTGAATCATTATCAACGATTCAAACTATCATACGATCCTTTCTTTTCTGTTATTGTTGAATTGAAAGTTTTGTAGTTCCACTTCAAGCACTTCCGAATGATAACTCCAGTAGTAACATTACAATAGTAGTAACCAATCAACCAAACAACGACAACTATTTGAAAAATACCATATGGAAGATTCATCAGGAATGAAAAACCAAATTTTAATTGATATCAACGCTGATCTATGGGTATATCATATTTTCCCGTGTTTGAGATATTTAGATTTCATGTCCCTACGATTAGTATGCAAGACTCTATTCAATTATTTAGAAAATGAACAATCAAACAGATACCAAGCCTTCACTAAACGTGTTCATGATCGAACAGCACAAAACTATTTATTTAAAATTGGCGATCATGTCGGACTCATGCATTACCCATGCCCACAATATTCAACACTAAGAGATTATTCGGATTTATATTATTTAACTTGTGAGGAATTTGAATATATAGTTTGGAATATTCCAGATAATCTATTGAAGCGAGTGTGGGATAATCTCACTAAGAGAATGATTTACAAAGCCCGTGTGGATCTTTCCTCGTATACGTTCGATAGAGAGAAAACAAGTTCAATGATTTTCTTCAAGTATTTAGGAATTGGGTGAAAAAAAAGCCCCAAGTCTACATGATCATTCGGGAGTGGATATGTAAGCTCACTAATGAGCTCGAGTTGGAGTTGACTCAAGATTTTAATACAATGCTGTCGTTGATTCGTACGGGATCTCCTTTTCAATTAGCAACACTCACTCTCAAACAAGATAGAGAGTTTGTATTACAGGCTTTGGATTATATTGACATTAGTTTAAAGGAGATTTCGTCATTATTGTTATATGATTATGATATTGTATTGAAAGCAGTGAAACGGGATCCCTCTAATTACGTTTATATTGTCAACAAGTGGAAGTCTGACAAGACACTCGTTTTAGAAATGATCAAAAATTCACGCAAGCTCAAACCTCCAATGAGTGGACTTCTTTCCAACAAAACTTTTATTGAAATATTTGAAAAGCATGTAATACCACTCCATAAGTCAGATCGCGAGGTGATAGAGTTGACCATACGACAAGATCCTCGTGCCCTCTTATATGCATCAGATTCTCTTAAAAAAGATAAGCAATTTGTGATGATGGCTCTCTCCATCTCAAGTATGTGTATCGCTTACGCCTCGTTGGACCTCACTTACGATCGAGACGTCTGTTTGTTGGCTCTTCGAAATGCAGGATCTAACAGACATATCGTTCTTCGCCATATTAACAGCTTGCTATACTTTGACGAAGATTTTTTGAAAGAATGTGTTACCATAGATGGTTTGACTCTGTCATATGCTCCCAATGTTGAAATGACGAAGAATAAGGAGATTGTTCGTCTATCCATCCAACAAAATGGGTTGGCTTTACAATACGCTCATTCTTCATTGAGAAATGACGGAGAAATAGTAAGAAAAGCCATTGAACAAGATGGAGAAAGTATCATGTATGCTTCAGAAGCATTTCGAGATAATCCTGAGATCGTACGCCTTGCCTTAAAGGGTATTAAGATCGCTCTCATGTATTGCAGTGAGAGATTACGAGAGGATGAGAACATTGTCATGTATGCAGTGTCATTTCATCCAAGTAGTTTCAAATTTGCTTCTGAAAAGCTAAAGCAAGATTCCAAGTTTAGACAGAAATTGCAAACAGTTTGCCCGAATATTAAGTTTGAGGAGTTTGGAGACCAAATATTATAAACTGAATGCTGGTGACGTGTATGAAAGAGAATGTAATTTTGGACATGTGTATTTATTTCGGAATGAACAAGTTTAACAATACTCAAAGATGAATGTTGTTCGGTTATATTGGAAGCGTTCTCGCATATTTCGAATGCAATACAATTTAAGACAAAGGACTTTAGTGGTTCCCTTAGGGATATTTACAATTCACATTCATGCAATTTCTGTGAAATGATCTAGCGATTACTTTTCATTAAGTGCGAGAGAATAGTCCAACACACTTGTCACCACTGTGCTTGATTGTGACAATTTTTGCAACTCGTTACCTCTCTTTCTCAACTCCTTCACAAAATTCAAATTCGAGAAACAAATATTACGGTTTCCATAGAACTGAACACTTGATCGAAGAGAATTAAGCTCCGTCACTTCGTCTGTAAATGCATGCTTTTGATTTTCCGTTTCAATCCACTGATCCATACTTTCAATCAAATTATCCAGAGCTTCATTCATCTCGGTGTATTTTCGATGTAACATGAAATCCTTTGCTTTGAGAAGAGAATCTTGAATAGCTACTTGTTTTTTGGAGGATTCAGAGATTTCAGCCTCTAATGTGTACACTTCAATCGGTCTTGCTTTTCCTTTCAACTTGACGACGTCGACAAAGAAACACACAAACTTTTTGGAGATTAATTCGTAAGTATTTTGGCCAATAAGAATGGTGGTGTCATACCTCTTATTGAGAGTTTCTAATCGACCTGCGGTGTTGACTGTATCACCAATAGCTGAAATTTCGAAAGAAAACATTTTTGTGAGTATTATGGATCGTCGACGAAAGATTGACAATTGACATTCAACTTACCAGTATAATTGAAACGCTCTTTTGATCCAACATTTCCAATCATGGAATTTCCTGAATTGATACCAACTCGAATTCTCACTTCTGGCCAACCTTCTCTCTTACATACATGTCTAAATTTTTCAATTTCCACCAAAGCTTGCAATGCAGCATGACAACACCTCTCTGCATGGTCGTCGACTTGATAAAGCGGATGAGAAAACAAGCTCATGGTTCCGTCACTAAATATATTTGTATTGCATGTAAGGTTTCAATCACGAGTTGAACGTTATGAATGCGGTCAGCTTACTCAACATTTCTACATACCCAATGAATTTATCAATGACGCCATGGTTGGCCTCCACAGCCGTAGTAATAATTCTAAAATATTCTGACAACACTTTCAATAAGACATTCACATGTGAGGACTCTGAAAAGTTTGTGAAATCTGCAATATCTGTGAACATGATGGACGTATTACAACTTGTAACTCCTAACTTGGCTCCAACTCCATTCTTTACAATATCTCTGACAATATCTTGTGGAATATATTTCATGAAGGAATGAAGAGCACTTTTCACAAGTTTTGTCGATTGTTGCAACATGTCCAATTCGTGAACAGTTTTTAACAATTTGGAGGACTTCACTTGGCCAACTTCCAATTTGGCAATTCGACTCATATCTCGTGCCACTTTCATAATTGAATAGGAAACAATTTGTGTTAAAACAACTGCGAGCAATGATCCACAAACAATCAAAACAATGGAAAGGGCCAATAATTCTGGTGAACTTGTGAATACTGTTTTACAAATCCATAATTCACTGCGCTCAAAATCATGACCCAATCAATTCCGTGATCATCATTGATGAATTTCACAGTCACACGATGATTCTGAACGTAGAATATAATAGTTGTGGTATTTGAGAGCTCTGCTTCTGAGTAGAGAAGACTAGCATTGCTAGGACCATCCAGCCCGTATAATACTTTCCTCTGAACAAGCTCGTTGTAAATCATTGAAAACACATCCGTGGTAGAATTTAAATGCACTCTTATTGCAGCTGTGTCTTGAACGACCCCAATCGATGAGGTGACAATATTTCCACTTCTCTCCACAATGACAATATCCATGGATTTGGTTTGATAGTCTTTATACTGAAGAATGGTTTGATTGAGAAGAAGATCCATTTGAGACATGTCGAAATGTACTCCAATGACTTGTGTGACTGGAATTTTCTGGACGACTGTTCCATTCAAAGAGGTGTAATTGTAGCTGGAGTAATTGACACTAGTACAAGCAGCAATGCAAATACCCTTAACAGTCACACGACTGAAAATGTTGGACCATTGGTAATCTGGATATGTTTTCTTTAGGCCAGCCTTGTACCTATAAGTCATCATCATATGAAAAATTGTCAATCATTCAACATTTGATTATTCAATTGATTTATACTTACCAATCTCTCTTTAAGGTATCATAATTTGGATTCGTCTGAACTTGATTCACTGGCTCATAGAATTCATTATAAGTCGATGTAATGACATTTGCCATCTCGTCTCGAATCAACACATATTGTCTCGTTTGCGTGATTTCAATTGAAATGAAATTTCTCAAACTATTTCCATAATAGAATTGAGTCGTCATTGGATATCCTAGTTTGGTTGGAGCAAACAAGGCCAACACTCGTTTCGAAAGAGTTTGTAAGTCGGGAATGGAATCGCCATTGAGATGATTTGAAAGAGAAAGTAATTGATGCAATTCAGTGAGAATGGCTTTCGCGGTGGAAATGTGAGAATTGATGGAGAGAGCTATGGAATGGGATTGAATCGTAGAAATGTCATCGATGGACTTATCTCCACTAGTTGCGCATGAGAGATCATTTGTATATTTTCCAATTTCGGATTTGAGTGTGTTATTGTCTCGATTTGGAAATGAATAATTGATGTTGTTCAACCTACCTCGATTGAATCAAAACGATCATAGAGCCAATACAAATCACAGTTTGCAGTAGGAATATGAACAACAAGAGATTTTGCAAGGAATGAGGAGCTGGGCATATTCTTTTCAATACTCTTCTCACTAAAGGTTTGTGCTCGTCGTTCAATGTTTTTTGCAAATGAAGGTTCAACGAAGAATCGATGGTCAGTGAGGAACGACTTGCGGTGTCAGAAAGTAGGGCTGTGGAACGAGTGATAGAGTCTGGTGGAACAACTACAGAAGCTCTTAAAACATGAGTGGACGAGCTCGTGGAAAAAGAGATCGATGAAGAGGGAGGTTCTTCAAGAGTAGTTGGATGTATCTTCATCCGTTCGTTTCTTGATATTCTCTGTTTTTTTTGGAGTGTTTTTGTAGGAGTTGATAGGAAGTGATTTCGAACTTTCAGCCCTTTCTCATTTATAACTCGATAAGATTTACAACGCCAAATTCTTACAAATTAGTACGGTTTTCAAATTTGCGATTTCGAGATATATTTTTGGAATATTCAGTTGTTCCATCCTGACTGAATGGCTGTTCGCTGTAGATGGTGATGGGCCCTCAAGGGTTGAATATTTTCTTGTTCAAATTTTCAGAGATTGTTACTGTTCTGTTTCAAACATTCAAAGTTAAATGGGAGGCCATGCGAGTCAAATCTTTCACACAACAAGGATCAATGTTATTATGGGACAGATGTAATTCTTTCAATTTTGGCATTTTCTTGTTGTTAATAGTCATAAAAGCTCCTTCTGAACTAATCTTGTTACAAGATAGAGTCAAAATTGTTAAATTCTTTAGATTGTCGCTTTCAGAAAGCCATTTTACGCCTTCATTTCCAATGTTGTTCCAATCTAAATTCAAGATGGTCAAGTCCTTCATTTGAATGCTATTGGCAATGTATTTGCATCCTTCAGAATCAATATCGTTTTTAGTCAAATACAATTCTCTTAATTTCGTCAAATGACTCTCGTTGTGGAAAAGATATTTCACTCCCTTAGAGCCTATGTTGTTAAGTTGCAGTTGTAGCGATGTCAAATTTTTCAAGAACGGGCTATCTGTAATAAATTTTACACCTTCTGATCCAATATAATTGTGTTGTAAATTAAGATCGGTTAAATTCTTCAGTTGACTACTTTGAGCAAGAAAGTGAGCTCCTTCAGAACCAATTTCATTCCTCGGTAAATGTAAGGAAATTAAATTGTTCATGCAATGACTATTAGATATAGAGTGAACGCCTTTCACACCAACACTATTGTTGTCCAGACGTAAGGCTGTTAAATTCTTCATGCTTTCACTAATGTGTTTGACTCCTTCAGGACCAATGTTGTTGCAAGACACATCTAATGTTCGTAAATTGCTCAAAAATTGGCTGCTTGCAATAAGTTTAGCACCTTCAGAGTTGATAGAATTTTTAGCCAAGTTTAAATCAGTTAGGTTTTGCATATTCTCACTATTAGCAATATGTTCAGCTCCTTTCATGTCAATCAGATTATTATTACTCAAATCTAGGCATGTTAAATTCCTCAAATGTTCACTTGAGGCAATATATGCAGCACCTAACGAGTCAATGACATTTTGACCTAGAGTCAAAACTTTTAAATTTTTCATATTTTCACTACCTGAAATTATTTTGACATCTTCCGACGAAAGGTTGTTGCAGTGTAATTTCAATGATGTCAAACTTATTAAATTTTTACTCTGAGCCAAACACATGACACCTTCTCTACGAACAAAATTATTCACTTTAAAAAACGAGCCACCTGCATGTGTGGTTCCCGATAAATCCAACACTTTTAAATTCCTCACATTCTCGCTCTCGGAAATATATTTCACTCCTGAGGATCCAATTTTCTGAGCAGGTACATGTAATTCCTTTAAATTTCTCAAACTCTCACACATGGCAATATGTTTGACTCCTTCGGGACCAATTAGTTGATAGGATGGACTCGAAGGAAAAGAACAGAAAGATACAATTAAAGGTATTTTAAGACATTGCCGATACCATTGTCTGGAAATTCTCATACACACTCGGATGATTAATTTTGAATCTAGGAATTGTAAAATTTCAAGAATAACGTCATCTACAAAGACATGTTCTGAATCCTTTCTCGGAGGAGTAGTTTCATCCATTATTGATCTCCTCTTTCGCTAAAACCTTGAAAAATTTTTTTTGTCTTTGAAATTTCAATCGGAACGAAAGAGTGAAACACCAAGTGTTTGAACTCGAGTGAAAAATTGTGGATGACATCTTTTGAAACTTGATAAATTTCTTGTTGTTTTCAAGATGACCAGGTGTTTGATCAAATATTCAAAGAACCAATTCGAAAATATTAAAAAAAATGCCAAAAAGCGCCAACGATCCCGACATGAGCCACATGAGAAGCAGTGATTTCAAGCTCGTGTATGAATTTAATGATGATACCTACTTGTTGGTTGATGCATTGGAAAAGGATTATATTCACTCTCATTTACTAAAAACATTGACAGGAAAAGAAAATTCACCTCAACTGAAATTTTGTTTGGAAATTGGATGCGGTAGTGGTTATGTAACGACTTTTGTTTATAAATTATTGAATTCGTGTTATGAGAAATTTTTAAAATCGAGTGGAGTTTCATTTTGCTTGTTGTGTACAGATATTAATCCAAATGCAGCAGCAATGACTTGGAAAACATTTGAACGGAACATGAAACAAAGTCCAAAATTTATTCCGTCTTTGTTCGATGTGGTTTTGTGTGATTTTGCCTCTGCTTTTGAGAAACGACTCAAAAATAAGATTGATTTGCTCATTTTCAATCCTCCATACGTTCCATGCGAGAAGGATGAAATGGGGTTCAGTGATGTGAGAGCTGCCTATGCAGGTGGAGAAAATGGACGTGAGGTAATTGATCGATTTCTGCCAATGGTCAAAAATATTCTTTCTCCAAATGGAGTGTTTTATTTTGTTCTGATTGAAGATAACAATCCTCAGGAAATTATGAAATTAATGTCACAGGAAGAATATGGATCATTTCAAAGCAGTGTGGTCTTGAAAAAACGAGTTCAAGGGGAGCATTTGTATATTGTTAAATTTGAAGGATCTACAAGGAAATAATATTATACTAAGAACTTGAAACTTTGGTGAGGCGAATATAATTCACATAAATACATAACCGGCCTGCTATTGTTCCTTGATAGTTGTTGAGCAAAGTCATAGAGCTCTCTTTGGATGGGTTCACTTGGGTTGATTCGTGAAGCACAGACATTTTGGGTGTCTATATTAGATATAGTGGATCGAGTGATTCCTGTCAAAACCCTCACATAACTGAACACACGGTTGAGAGACTGCAACACAAAGTTGAAAGCATTTTTTTTTGTCACATGAAAAATTCTATACACAGTTAAGGGCTAATAAACTCGATCACATTGGATTCTTGTTCATGCTTTAGACTTAGTAGGAGGTCTTTGAGCTTGGACGTGACATTATTGTGTTGCAATAATTGGTCAATATCTTGCTCAAGTCTAGATTTGACTTTCCTTAATTTTTCATTTTCATGCTTTGCTCGTTTCAAATCCTTTTCCAAGATCTTGGTGTTTTTCTTAAGAGAGTCAATTTCTTTGTCCTTTTCCTCTATTGAATTGACAAGATAATTGTATGGTTGCGCAGCTGTCTCTAAATGTTTTTTGGTCTTGTTTAGTCTATCTGTAAGAGCGGCAATAGTGTTTTCTGCATTTTCCAACTCTGTTGTTTTTTGAGAAAGCTGTTTTTCCAAATCGAACACCTTTTTAGCAAGTTGAATACTATTCTTCACCCGTTTTCCTGTTGGTAGGAGAGCAGATAATTCATTCACAATTTTTTCTGATTCCGCTATTGATTGTTCTTGCCCGCTGATTTGCATGATGGCATCTAGATCTTTTTCCAGATTCTGATATTGGCTCAGTTCTCTCATTGCAGCCTCGTATTTGGTTTCTAATTCAGTTATTTTCTTTCCCATTGTGTTTTGTTGAGTATAGCACTCTGTTTTCATCACATCCAGTTTCTTGATTAAAATTTCGTTCTCCTTCTTGCATTGTTTCAAATTTTCTGTGGTATCTAATAGGGTCACTTGCAATCGTTCATTCTCAAAAATTTTGATATTTGCTTGAGTTCTCATTTCGCTCATTTGTTTTTCCATCATACTTTTCAATGTGTTATACTCAATCATGAGGTTATTATGTGCATCTCGACTGTCCTCAAGTTGGCGTTTCAATTTTTCTACTTGAGTTTCAGCTGCTTCCTTTGCTTCCCGTATCAACCTGTTTTCACGTTCGAACACCTCTTGTGAATTTTGTTTGATGGTTTCCAAATCCTGCTGAGTTTTGTTTCGTAGTTGTTGAATTTCTTCTTGCAAATGCCTCTCATATTCAGTTTTTGATTCTTCCTTTACAGATAATAATCGGTCATACAAAGCCTTCTTCTCTTTTCTCATTTCTTTTACTTTGCTTTCTAATCTAGAAATTTCATTTTCGTCTCGTGATCTCTCACTTCGAGTTGATTCAACTTCCTTAGTCAGATACATTTTGTCATTTTTCAATAATTCGACTTGCTGTTTAACATTTGTCAATTCTAATTGCAATCCATTGTGCTCCTCTCTCAATTTCTCCAGTTCGTTCTTTGTAGCTTCAAGCTCCAGTTGATACCTTCTGGCGTCATCTTCATAGTTTTTTGCTTTAAGATTGATGGTATCAAACATTTCTCCCTTGGCTTTGTGTTCCTCGAGCGAAATTATTCTCGTGCTTAGTTCAGATTCTACCGTATGACATCGTTTTTCAAGAAGTTCCACTTGAGATTTATGCTCCTGTAGTAAATTGTCGTACTGTCGTTTGTACTGGGCTTTTTCATTCTCAGCCATTTCTAAAATTCTTGTCAATTCTGAAATGTTTTCCTTAAGGGCATTATTTTCTTGTTTATATTGCTGTGAAGTCTCTCTAGCTTCTGTTATGATTGATTCAGCATTAATAATTTTTTCTTGGCCTTCATTCAGACGACGCTCTAATTGCTGTACATTGGACTGAAGAGTGATTAGCTTTTTTTCATCTCTGCAAGTTTTATGGCAAGGTTTTCATTTGAAAAGTTGTCATCTTTTTTCAATAAGAGTGAAGTAACTTACTGATCTAATTGTGTTTTATATTTTAAAATTTCCATCTCTAAAAGGTGTTTTTCGTTTTTAAACTGTGCTTCCTGGTCAGCTAATTGTATTTGTGTTTCTCTTAAAATTCTTTCAAACTCTATCTTTTTTCGTTGCAATTCAAGTTTGCAAGAAACATGTTCCTTGTTGGCAAGATTTGATCTTTGAGAAAGGAAAATGGATAAAGAGCTATCATCAGAAGAAGAAATTTGTGGTGATGATACCAAACTATCGATGGGCTTACTGAAGCGATGTGGTCGGACTGGTGAAGTTGTTGAAATACTCGAAAATCCCACACTCAGAGAGGATAACTCCGAAGCAAGTTTTTCAATGTCATTTGAATCAATGGATGAGCTTAAATGTGATCGTTCAATAAGCTCTCCTATCAATTCTTTGTTGTATGATGTTGTAGTAAAAGGAGAAGAGTCTATTGTTTTTCTTCGTGATGTGTAATCCTTTTCGGCCATCATTAAAAATTCATCGTCATCCTCTTCAATCATTCCGAGTCGTTGTTGTTCCGCTGACGAAGATTTTGCGTTTTCATGCATTGAAGCTACCAAAGAATGTGATTCGAACGGCAATTTTTTTGTTTGAATTATTGGTTTGTACACGAAATTTGGCGCCTTTTTTTAAACAACGCTTTCATCTTGACAAAAAAACAACGCTTTCATCTTGACAAAACGGTGTGCAAGAACAACAACTACAAGAGGCAGAGAATCGCTTCGTTGAATAGATATCAAAGTCATTCAATGCTTTTGCTGTTTTGCAACCGATGCTTCTTTTAAATGAAATGATATTTGGAGTCTAACTTGTTCGTTGGCCTGATCATTCATTACCTCATCCAACAATCAATACCAGTAATGTAATTGAAGTACACGATACGTACAAACCAGGCCTGGTCCGTATGGCGTGTTGTATTTGCTCTTCACGAACATCTTAAGCCAAGACTCGATTTGTCTTATCGATCGATGGTGGTGGTATTCGAGGAATATTAACTGGGTCTATCTTAGTGTCTTTTGAAAAAGAAGTCATTCGTGAAATTGTCAAACATTTCGATCAGTTGGGAGAAAAGACTCCCGTCATTCCTGTTCTCGTTACAAGTTTCGATCTGAATCGTCAAGAATTAGTCGTTTTTAACAGTGAAAAAGCAAAACCTCAAGGGGAATTAACACAAAGACAACTACCATCCGGTGATATTGCATTGGCAACTCAGCTGCTCCAACTTTTTCCCCATTGGAACGATTGATTCAATCACTGATCCAAGTGACAAGCATAATTACTTTGACGGTGCTGTCACAGTGAACAATCCTGCCAAGCTGGCTTATTTGAAAGCTAAAAAACTCTATCCTCGTGACAACATTTATTGGGATGTGGTTATAATAACGGGTGCTTCGAATTTAATGCACAAATTATTGAATTGTCACCAATGACAAGTATTGGAGAATTGACGTCAAATTGGATCAATGTTTTCCTGATGTAACTTCGGAGACACTATAATTGATTTCTATGCATCGAAAGGGTTTGATTTCGACTATTGAAGAAGTTGAAAAATATAACATCAAATTTTTGAGGATGTGTAACATCATCAGCGACGAATTCTCATTTTGTGCTATGAATTTACTTGAAAGTGTGTAATGACAGTTTGAGAGAGAGATGATGTCGATCATGCGATTGTGACAAACTTTTCATAATTAACCACCATGGCTCTTGTAGCGCCAATTCAACGTATTGAGGCATCATTAGTGATGTGGTGTTTCCTTCACGTGTCAGCAGCAACAATAAATAGAATTGGCAAGTTTTGATGGATTGAAACCGTCATAAAAACATCCTATGATCATTGGTTCGCAGCAAACTTGATGAGTTCTCGAGAAATTCGCTGACATTGGTTTTTATTACGAAAACGAGGATTGTGATTTGAGGACCGTTTCCAATTCTTTAATATTTATGAAGTTCGGTTCTACCACGATCATCATCAAAAAACACCTTCATTTGATTTTCAATTTCTTCTCTATTTCTGTAAAGAATGCCATGCTCTTTAACTTTCTTCACAGATTGTTCAGAGGAGTTTGCACCCGATTCATAAATATAGTGCCAAATAATTTGCATACCATCATATGTAACTGATTTTAAAATATTTCCGCCTTTGAAAATCTGTAATTCCTGTTTTTTAGGTTTCAAATATAGCTCTTCATCCTTATCTTTTGTCACAACCTTTTCAATTTTTCCATCATCAACAATTGCATGAAAAATCAATTCAAGCAAGGAAAATAGATATTTCTTTGGTAGTTCTAATGTTGTGGTTTTAGCTATATTTGTTTCATCAATTATATATTGTTGGGTTATTAGATTATCAAAATCAGTTTTTGAACATTTGGAATCTTTGCAATAATGAGAATCAACAGTAGAAATTGTGGTCTGTTTCAAATATATTTCTACTGCTTCATCACCATACTTAATAATAGCATAGTCAAAACAGGGGAAAAGTTCAGACTCTGGAATGAATAGTACTCCTGTTCCTTTTGGATAATTTCTCTTATTCAGAATTTGTATATCTTTCAGACTAAAGCTCTGGTGTGTATTAATTTCATATGATAGAGATGTATAATAGAGTGATTTCCGATTATTCATAAATGAGTTCATATTTTTCAAATTTTGGAAAGGAAATGAGTTAACAACCGAAGCAGATTCATAACCTATAACATTATCATCAGTACCATCATTTCTAAACACATCCTCTCCAATTTTTATATCATTTCTTTCCATATCTATTTCATAATTATTCATATTTGTGACATAGAATTTTCCAAAATGTTTTCCAATCTTGTATTCTTGGGTGATCAAATTCCGTTGAAACAAAGCAAACTTTTCAGATCCTGGTATACAAGATACGACACGATTTTGAATTTTTTCACAATAATATTGGAATAAACATCGCTTCGCAGGCTCATTCATAATAAAAAGATTGTGGTCACGATCTTTGAACATGAAACCCAGATCGTAAACAACAGGGCTAACGTATACAATTCTTCCATCATTGAAACCGAGTGTAAAAAGGCGTTCAAGTGCTTTGAGAAAGAATTCCTTTTCCATTCCATCCAGCTTTTCATCTAATAAAACATTCAATCTAAGATTATATTCGTTCTTTGTTTCAGTGATGAATTGATTAAAATCTTCGTCTGTACCCTTTTTACCTTGCAGAAAGAAGGCCAATTTTCTCAAATCTCCAGGAATTCTTCCTGTCACATAATCAATTCTTTTATCCTTTGGATCCAAACCGAAGTCAGTAACAAGTAAATTAAATTCTTTTTCTGTTGGAGGATCAATTCTAACTATTTTTGAACTCTCTCCTACAGGTAAATATTCTTCAAAAAGACTTCCACAATATATGGTCATTGTATGTATGCCTCTCGTAGAGCATGTCCATCTTGAAAAATTTTGGAAATAAAACTCTCTTGCCATCATTTTGCCATTGTCGTAAGGTCTGAACAATTCATCATGTTCGTCAAACAAATAGAACACTCGTTGATCTTTTGCAACATATTGGCTCAAATATGAAACAATATCACCTGATTGCTCCAATTTCGAAATTATGTCACAAGAAAAAATGTCACTATTCAATGATAAAAATAGTCGAAGCAAATACTTATTGGCACCAGGAATGTTATCTATAATGTAATTGTTCTTCCAAACAGCACAATTCGTAACATAGAGTACTGGAATTGAATTCACAAAGGCATAGGCAGCAATGAGATAAAGTGTATATGATTTTGAAATCTCTGGAGGACCTGAGAAAAAAAAACCTTCGACACCAGCAACAACCTTTTTCAGCATATCAAATTGCTGACGAGTCAAAACATATTTAGCTGTTGGATCTAAGTTTTTTGGAAGTAAATCATCTTCAAAGATAGGGAGTTGAATATTTGTTCCAATTAATTTTTCCAGTTTTTCCATGTTGGTTGGATCATGTAAATTACGGAGGTAATCATATTTGGGATTTGTTCTTTCCTTTCTTAATTGTTCAGATATTTCGCCTTCCAACCGATGCTTCCAACGATCAAGCAAATCGGATGATATCGTAATGAAATTACCTCTTATCAACTCCACAACCCATTCAGCAACAGTTTTACAAGTGGATTCTGGTACTGAAACAAAGTCCTTGTTGCTTGTTATGAAATTTGTGGCGTGTTGAATTTCTCTTTCAATGGATAAATGTTCATTTCTCTTCTTAATAATTTCCTCGACAATCTTTGAAAGAGATTTCCCATCAAATTTTGCATCGTATAAAGGCTGTGCTTGTTCTATGGTTAATCCGGCTCCTCCTTTTGATTTGGGTTCGCATAATGAAGCCTTTGTTTGTTCGACATTCCATAGACCAAAAAGTTTGGACATTAATGTATCATTGACCCAATGTACCACTCTTGAACAAGTATCAGAAAGACGAGGTTTAATTCTCCCATTCTTGCCCTTGAACTGGTTTTGTAAAACAGTAGTGGCGTGGTCGACATTGTGTCTCTTGATATCTTGAACAATGTTGTCGAGAGAAGTTCCATCAAAACCAACAGTGCGTAAAGGTTTTACCTTCTCAACGGACAATGAGGCTCCACCAGCTTCATCATCTAAAGTCAAAATGGTAGCAACTTCTTGTGCAGTCCATTCATCGTAATGGTTGAAGAAGAGATTAATTGTTGAAGCTTGTTGGTGAAAAGAATTCTCGTTATTAGCGGCTGGTTGTGGATGAACATTATTTGGTTTTTGATTGGAATAATCATCAAAAGCAGTCGGTTGTGCATGTTTGTTGTTCTCAACACCACTCCCTTTGCCTCCCGATGATGAAGAAGGGTTGGTTGCTGTTGTTTTGGATTGTGATGAGCCACATTTCAGCAAAGGCGACAATGTATTGAAGGTTCGAAACAGAGGGTTCTTTGTATTACATGAATTTTGCCCGAGAAAGATGTTAGAATTTTGCTCAACAAATTCACCAAAAACTACACCTCTAAAAAAACGTGAGAAAGAAAGTGGTGATGTTCTTGAAGAGGAAAATGCAACACGAAATTCCTTGTTAAATCTTTACGCGGATTAGTTTTGTGATGTAATCATGGAGCGAGAAAATTTCGAATATGAAATAATTATTCTTATGGAGTTAAGTATCTATTGCTTCGAATATCTTCCGTTTGAATCCTTGTCTACATTATGGAAAATAAAGCATGTTCATTCGTGAAGTGATGGAAATCAAAGCAAGTTGATTTGTGAATTGGATATTGAGCTACAGACTCGCAAAATTCACCGTTGCGAAAAATTGGTGGGAGAGTTGAATATGGCGAGAAAAGACAAATGCCGTGCATCATTGAGTAGATGTCTGAGTGGGCTACATGTTGGCTAGTGATATGAAAGGATGGTGCTGTCTGGATGTTGAGTGAATCAAATAATGGTGAAAACATTGATAATTATGATATGACTTCCAGCGAGACCTTTTTTTAGAGCAGGTTAAACTGAGTGGAAACATGTATCATGTTAAAGGCAGTTTTTGAGTGTCAATCCTAAGGTACCAATGAAGATTGATATGTTCTGAACGAAATGACGGGCATGAATGTTTCGATTGTAAGCAATCAAAGAGTTTGGTTGAGCTTGAAAAATTTTTACATGTTAAAAAAATTTTCTGCATGTTATCATAATTTTAATGGATATTTATCAAGAAATTGCTTAAATATGACCTCACATCATGGAGTCTTCGTCCCTGCCGCTTAAATGTGAGTTCTTGCGCTTCATCTTATGTAGTCGTTGTCTCTGCCTTCATCCTTCCTGCTTCCTAATCGATGAGCCTCTTATTAAATATAAACAGTTGAATTCCCATGAAATGTAATAATGAAGAAAATCAACTCTGAAAGTACTCCCGATGATTCGGATGAGTATAATAATTCGAATGTGAATAATAACAAGTCAACAAAAATTCAACAATTGAGACTTTAAAATCACCCACCTCTTAAACCTTTAAGAAGAAGCAAGTTGTTTAATTGCAATAAAAACACAATACTAGAAATTGAAACATTGTTCGTTCTTTGAGCATTCGAAGGCAAATGTTACAAATACTATTATAACGATCGTTCCACTTCCTTCGATTATTGGTAATACCATGCAACAAGACGCTGCATAGTATTACTTAACCCATTACTCTCATGCAATTGAAGCTTATGATGGGCAAATATGTTTCTTTTGTCCTTATTTTGCAGATACCAATCCCAAACTTCTTGAAGATCCTTTTTGCTCACGGAAATCTGAATAATTGTTGTTACATCTTCGATGTAAAGTGGAATTATTTGCTGCCATTCTTTTTGCGATAAGTTCTTTTTTGTTTCTTCACCCGCCGCTGCTTTTAGATACCAATCTGAAATTCGGATAAAGATGTCCTTAAACACGTTCACATGTTTCATTAAAAACATATCTGATTCTACTGCGCCAAGCCATTCTTTCAGAGTTTGGATTTCTGATCTAAAATCCTTATTCTCTCGTTCAATAACTTCACTGTTTTCCTTAAGAGTATTGATTTCCCTCTTTAGATCCATGTTCTCGCTTTTTAGATCTCTATTCTCTTCCTGAAGAGCAACAATTTCTCTTTTTAAATCCCTATTCTCTTCCTTAAGAGTATTGATTTCTCTTTTTAGATCCCTATTCTCTTCCTTAAGAGTATTGATCTCTCTCTTTAAGTCCTTCATAGTTTCAACTATGTATTCAATACCTAAATCGCTTTTATATCTCTGAATGTCATCTCTTGCTTCTTTCAACTGATCGGCCAAAGTATGATTGAGGAGCTTTAAATTTTCGTTAGACCTTTTTGTTTCAGTTAGGATTTGTTTGGTATCTTGTAATTCTTTGTCCGTTAAATATAACTTCTCCCATGATTTTCGCATCATCTCCATTACCTTTTCCTTACTCATACCCGAAATATCAGGGCCAACTGTCTTTGTTGCATTGAGTTGTCGACAGGGCATTTTTTTGAAGAGAAAGCCTTTCTCTTTCCTTTAGAAACAACATCATCAAATTAAAAATGATGAAACAACCTTCTTTCGTCCTCGATTGATAGTCAATTCTTGAATGACCAGGTGTTCATCGGAGTGAGTGGAATGATTACTAATATCAATTGAACTTGTTTCTTGAATTCGGCACAAATGCTGTTTATTTGTGTCCAATAATAATGATGGTTCATTTAAAATTGAAATTTGTAGGCGCCAAAACACGCCATACTGATTGGGATTCATCAGTGATCATTATTTACAATTCGGAATTTGTTCCACTTCATCTCTACATGATCATCTACCAATAGTAATCATCAACAAGTGTATGTGATGAAGTATCATCAAGATTTAATTGAATTATTAAAATTTTGAATGTCTCCTTTTTGATGTAATGATCATGGAGTGAATTTGACCACATTATCGTTGTTGTTCTTGTTTAAAAGTACTACTCTCCTTGTTTTTGTGATTTAATTCAACAATTTTTGATTGAGTTTTTCAATTTGAAATATTCTCAAGAACTTGATTGTGTGTCAGCACGATATTTACTTGTTGAAAGGAATCATCAAATGATAGGAGATGATCATAAAGGCAATAACTCTCTGTTTAAATTATACAGAACTTCAAGATGGAAATATTTCTCGAAACATGACAATATATGATATTGATATGATCTATGTTTTTGGATTGAAGAAATTAATGGATTGCCCACATTTACGGGATTACAAATCACCATCTCAAACCTCTGATTCATTCAAGTTGTTTCATCCAAAAGGAAAGAATCATTCAAATCGCTTATCGAGAAACAAACCAGTGGTAATGTCTGAATTTATCAAGAAAGAAATTAATGAGAAATATGGGTTTGGGTTTGGGTTTGGGTTTGGGTTTGGGTTTGGGTTTGGGTTTGGGTTTGGGTTTGGGTTTGGGTTTGGGTTTGGGTTTGGGTTTGGGTTTGGGTTTGGGTTTGGGTTTGGGTTTGGGTTTGGGTTTGGGTTTGGGTTTGGGTTTGGGTTTGGGTTTGGGTTTGGGTTTGGGTTTGGGTTTGGGTTTGGGTTTGGGTTTGGGTTTGGGTTTGGGTTTGGGTTTGGGTTTGGGTTTGGGTTTGGGTTTGGGTTTGGGTTTGGGTTTGGGTTTGGGTTTGGGTTTGGGTTTGGGTTTGGGTTTGGGTTTGGGTTTGGGTTTGGGTTTGGGTTTGGGTTTGGGTTTGGGTTTGGGTTTGGGTTTGGGTTTGGGTTTGGGTTTGGGTTTGGGTTTGGGTTTGGGTTTGGGTTTGGGTTTGGGTTTGGGTTTGGGTTTGGGTTTGGGTTTGGGTTTGGGTTTGGGTTTGGGTTTGGGTTTGGGTTTGGGTTTGGGTTTGGGTTTGGGTTTGGGTTTGGGTTTGGGTTTGGGTTTGGGTTTGGGTTTGGGTTTGGGTTTGGGTTTGGGTTTGGGTTTGGGTTTGGGTTTGGGTTTGGGTTTGGGTTTGGGTTTGGGTTTGGGTTTGGGTTTGGGTTTGGGTTTGGGTTTGGGTTTGGGTTTGGGTTTGGGTTTGGGTTTGGGTTTGGGTTTGGGTTTGGGTTTGGGTTTGGGTTTGGGTTTGGGTTTGGGTTTGGGTTTGGGTTTGGGTTTGGGTTTGGGTTTGGGTTTGGGTTTGGGTTTGGGTTTGGGTTTGGGTTTGGGTTTGGGTTTGGGTTTGGGTTTGGGTTTGGGTTTGGGTTTGGGTTTGGGTTTGGGTTTGGGTTTGGGTTTGGGTTTGGGTTTGGGTTTGGGTTTGGGTTTGGGTTTGGGTTTGGGTTTGGGTTTGGGTTTGGGTTTTGGGTTTGGGTTTGGGTTTGGGTTTGGGTTTGGGTTTGGGTTTGGGTTTGGGTTTGGGTTTGGGTTTGGGTTTGGGTTTGGGTTTGGGTTTGGGTTTGGGTTTTTGGGTTTT